>NC_143055.1:130793409-130944924 GCF_052426305.1 Pelodiscus sinensis | reverse complement strand
CCCCCAGACCATAATTGGTCTGGGGGTGGGGGAGCTCCTTCCCCCCCCTTCCCAACAGGCACCTATGACCCTGGCAGGGCAGGAAGAGGCTTCACAGACTCCCCCACCCCAAGGCCTCCTTCCACCCAGTGAGCAGCGCATGGCACTTTGAAGTGCTGCATGCTCCCTGCAGGGCGGGGGGGCGGAGGAAACTTCGCAAGCTCCTCCTACCCCCAGGCCGGCCAATCAGGGCTTGGGGGCGGGGGAGCATGTGATGTCTCCTCCCACCCTGTGAACAGTGCGCGGCGCTTCAAAGTGCTGTGTGCCGCTTGCAGGGCGGGAGGAGGCTTCCTGCGCTCCCCTGCCCCCAGCCCCTAATTGACCTGGGGGCGGGGGAGTGGCAGGGCCTCCGTGAGCCGGATCAACCCGCTTGGCAGGCCGGATCCAGACTGTGGATGCCCTTTTGCCCACCCTTGGAATAGATGGTACAGCTGAAACTTCAGGTACTAGAAGTAAGAAACTGTTTGCCTCCCACTGCATTCATTTATTTCCCCTTGGGAGCACTTATTCAACTAGAACATAATAATACTCAAACATGGTGGATAGAGCACACCAAACCCAGCAGGTGTGTGGGTCGGTTCTGTCTGTTACAGTAGCAGGACAACAACATGGTTCGGAGCAGTAGAGCTGGGAGGAGAACTTTGCTCACAGACGTGAAGTCAGGTTATACCTTAATATCCGTACACCCTTTCGGTCTGACCCAATATGGCCGTTTTTATGTACAAAAGGTTCATAGCCCAGAGTCCTGTCTTCCGACAGTGGCCAATGCCTGATGCCCCAGAGGGAGTGAACAGAAACAGGGAATCATCCAGCGACTCCTCTCCTGTCAGCCATTTCCAGCCCCTGACAAACAGAGGCTAGCGACACCATCCCTACCATCCTAGCTAATAGCCAAGGACGTACTTAACCTCCTTGAATTTATCTAGCTCTTTTTTGAACCCTGTTAAATTCCTGGTCTTCACAAAATCCTCTGGCAAGGAGTTCCACAGACTGGCTGTATGAAGAAAAATTTCCTTGTTTTAAACCTGCTACTTATTAATTTCATTTGGTGACCCCTAATTATTATGTTATGGGAACAAGTAAATAACCTTTCCTTATTCACTTTCTCCATACCAGTCATGAGTTTATAGACCTCTATCACCCTCCCCCTTAGTCTCCTCTTTCTAAGATTTCTTTTTAATCTCTCTTCATGTGGCAGCCCTTTTCTGAACTTTTTCCAGTGTTGACAGACTCTTACAACAGTAGTCTCCAATCTCCAAGATCACTTTTTGAATTTAAGTGCAATCCAAGAATTTAAGTGCAATCAAATATAAATGCCCTTCCCCAAGGCCCCGCCCCTGCTCACTCCATCCTCCCTCTCTTGCCCATCCTCACTGACTTTCATCAGGCTGGGGCAATGGGTTGGGGGTGCAGGCTCTGGGCTTGGATTAAGGGATCTGGTTAGTGTCTGTCTAGTTAGTGTGCAGTGTTTTGATTATTTTGCCCGTTCTTAATCTGAGACCAGAGTGAGCCCTGCAGCTGGATTTAACAATGTTTGCTTTGTATAATTTGACATGGGACATTGACAATTTAACTGTTATCAAGTCTTAACTTTTTGAATCTTGTCATCTACTGTTCTTAACTAATTATCTGATCCCTACATTGTCCGGCCTCCCCATAATTAATTAAAAAAATACAGGTTGAACCTCTCTAGTCCAGAATTCTCTGGTACAGAAACATCTGTCATCTGGCATGATTTCAGTTAGCTGAATGTCGACTTATCATGGGTGCAGCCAAGTTTCCCGCAGTCCCATAAAGTTCGTTTACAGCCAGCAATCCTGGCTCTTAGTGTTCTTTGATGTAATTTAGCTCTAATTTACCCCTAAATGTCTTATAACATCCCAGTTAGCAGTAGAAGTGTTGGCAATGCTGCTAGACAATACTGACCTCCCATGGTCTGGAAAATTCTGGTTCAGGACTGGGCAGGTCCCGAGAGTGCTGTACTAGAGAAGTTCATCTTATACTTTAAAATAACTAAATAATATTCTGCCCAGTTCAAAGTATGCACTAGTAAACTTAGACCAATGCTAATTAAGATACATGAATGAGAGATCTCATTCCAAATGTAGGATAGAAATAGTGATCGTGTTCAGAAAGCTACCACCATGTTGCATCTAATCTCTCTGGAACACAATCACTTAAACTCAGTCCAACAAAATTAGAAAGCAGCAAAGTATCTATTGAAATATTTCCTTCTCTTTGAGATCTAAAAATAGAGACCTTTTTTCCTGTGCTGCTTGCCTTGTCTGCTTGCTGCAGGTGAAGATGGAGAGGAACTGAATGTTATCACTTAATTTGATTTTCTAGAGACTCGTTTTCCCACTGGAACACAGAAGGTGCATCTCCATAGCAAAAAGAACCCAGTGGCAGTGAATTTCATGATGCAGGTCAACTGATTATAAAAGCAAAACAGAAAAAAATTCTGTCTTGCAGTTTGCCAGCGATGCGCTATGTAGCCTGCTCGGCATGCCAGGAGTACCGCTCTCTTTGCAAACTCACCCATTTGCTCATCTTCACGCTGAAGAAATATTAACAAACATTTCTAAAATCTGCATGTCCTCAGCACCAGCACTCCCATACCACTTTAATCTCCAATGGCCTTTCATTGACGCTCTGTAATCTTTGACCTGCCTGTCACTGGTTTACATACAGGATGGCTACATTGTCACTGCAGTGCCTCAATACCGGACACACCATGCCAACCGTAATTCCAGCATCAGCTGGGAGTTGAACATAGTCACCTTATGATGCTGGCCTGTTTCTGACTGTGTGAAGGCCAGCACTCCCTACCGATCCAGATGGCGTTGAAGTATGCTGGTCTGGCAGAATATTTTGTTTGCATCAGTGAGAGCACACCTATTAAAAAGACAACTGCTGTCTCCACTTTGGGACTGCATGTTTGAAAGCACCAGGTGTCAGGGAAGTAATGACCGCTGTAGGACATCCCTCCATGCTAGCTGCAAAGTCACCGTAAAATGAAACAGGGACGGGAGCTACACTGAAAAATATTTAAGAGGGTTACACTGGCTGTAACACCATGGTAAGCTTGAACGTCTAATTTACCAAACCCCCTCCTTCAGTCTCTCTGAAAGCAGCTTCCTTCAGCCAATAGCACTTCAGCACCTGTATAGTCAACTTAACCTATTCAATACAAAACTCCGGTCATCTGAAGAAGTGGGCTGTGCCCATGAAAGCTCATACCACCATCTATAAAGTGCTACCAGACCATTTGTTGTTTTTTTTTCTGTACAGACTAACTCAGCTACCCCCTGAAGCTACTATTCAATACACGTTAGGCTCCTGGAAATAACACAAACCGCATCTCTCCTCCACTTCCTTTTTCCCTTCTTAGCAGGAAGATGAGTCAGTCTTTTCTTTCTCTCAGATTTTAATTTTTCTTCTAATCTACTAGGCCAAATTCAATGTTGACCCATTTCTGTCTTCTTCCTTTGGCTACAGAAGGAACGTGCAGACAATACACAACATGCGAGTCATTTTTATTCTTGTGGCGTTCATTTATTTCTATACACAGATTATATTCATTTATTTCTATACATGCAGAGGGGTTGCGTTCATTCAAACACCAATAAGCAGCGTAATTAATTAATTATCGTATGCTGCAAGTCCGACTATGTGTGGGTGGCAATTACTAGGTTAAATTTCAACATCCATTCTAACCTTTTTTTCCAGTTGCTCATTATAAAATTCTTTCTGAGCTGAAATCTTTCTGGGCTTGGTCTCATCTGAAGGTGAAATTCCTAAGCTGAGTTGCTTGGAGAAAACGTTAAAGGTTTAATGTTGACTGGAAACGATGGAAGGGGAACTGGGGAATGGTCTATGATGGACGCATGAGAGGTTACTTCAGAGTCCTTTTTCAAGCCAAATATGGAAAAGGAATTTCAACATTCAGCTCAGTTTTGGATAACTCAAGTGATGGAAATGTGACGGCGCGTTGGGGGTCCCCCGTCTCCTGCACCCCAAAATGGCACAAACAGACTGCACCAGCCAGTGGAATTGAGGGTGGTTTATTGCTCCTCCAGCACAGCGCAGCACAGATGTAATCTGGTTACAGGAACTGGGCTAGGATGCCTCAGGCCCCCTTGAGATGGGGGAGACTGGGCCCCTAAACTCCAGCCCCTTCCCCTAGGCTCTCCTCCATCCCTCAGACAGCCAGCAACCAACTAACTAAATTCCCTTCCAGCCCTGCCCCCCAGCCAGGGCAGCATTCCACCTTCCTTTGTTCCTCTCCATGGGGGGTGTCTGGCCACTGGTTCAACAAGTTTGGCACTACCTTTGCATAGTGAGGTTTTCCCTGCTGGGTCTTGCTCCAGACAGCAGGGGTCACCACAGCCCAGCAAGTACCCCCACTACGTCACAGGAAATAAGACCCATCAAACCTGCCTTGATTTGATGATCTCCTTTAGATTTGGAGACAATTGGGTGGGAAGATGTACAGCAGAAAAGTTCCAATGTGTGCAAGTACCGTGTGACTGGGAATTCCTCTGTGTTTAGAGGTGCATCTTCAGACCCCACTTCATAAGGACATCTCTGCTGACGGGCTGTTCAGAGGTTTCGGGGTGGGAGAAAGGTACAATACATCCTGGAATTCCTAGGCACCGTGAGCAGTGTTCGTGCTGCTCTATTATTAAGCCAAGGACAGTGCGGACCCTATATCTCCTATGCTTCTTTTGGTGGAAAGCGATCCTGGCCTGCAATTGTGCATGACTGCAGTGGGAGGGAAAAATCTCTACGTAACCTCCCACTAGCGCCCCTGCGGAATGCAGAGGATACAAAAAGTTCGGGAAAGTAGTGGCGTAGAGCAGTGGTGGGTGAACCTGGCAACTTTGAGGCTCCAGTGTGCACTGAAGCTTTACGGTGATCCCCCAAACCAACTCCCCACTGGGCTGCTCTATGCTCAATGCTCCTCTAAGCTGGTAGCATAAAATACTGATGGGGAAGTCACAATGCACAGGTCTGGGGCGGTGCTGTGTCTGTACCAGGACTTGCATGCTGTGTTTTGAGTGGGTTGGGATGCAGCCAGTTCAAGCTCCCACCCAAACAGGTCAAATAGCCCGTAAAAATGTCCCTTTTAAATACAGCCAAATCTTCAGCCTTGCAGAATGGCAGGTAGGCAAAAAGCGTTCCTGTTGCTGCACTGCCATTGCTGCTGCAGGTGGCCGGCCAAGCAGAGGGGAAGCCGATGTTTAAATGCTGGGCCCATGATGAAATGGATCGCTACTCTCCTTTCGCCGTGCAGATAGCTATTTGTGTCTGTGGGGTTCAGACTAGTGCAGGTTGGCTCTGGTTGGCCACATGCAGACGCAGAGAGTCAAGAGGTATCGTGATGGTGTCCGCGCGGCTGTCCGTTGTTGAAAGCAGCACACGGGCACGTAATTTGCAAATGCCGTTTGTAAAGCCCAAGGGCTCTTGAAATACATAGACATCCAGTAGGAAACCCGGAGTAGGCAGGAGGTGTGTCTACTCTCAGGTATCCAGCCGCACGGCGGCTGTTTTGTACGGCGGCTTTAAGCAGAAAGTCCCCCTATCGACTGTAATGTGAGCTGTCTGTGGGAGACAGCGCGGCTCAGTGGCTAAGGCATAGTGACCCCCAGGACTTGGGGGCAAGTCACCTTGTCTCTCGTGCCTCCAGGACTCCATCGGTGAAGTGGGAATATCTGGCGCCTTTGTGAACTGCCTTGGGGTCTGAAAATACGTGCTGTAAAATTCTCTTCTCCCTCTTTTCCCCTCCCCCCCTTCCACTCCTGCCTTGACTCATGCCTTAGCTCTTCCCACTAGGCTGGACTGCACTAGCTCTTGTGCTGCCAGTCAGACCCATCATGCTGTCTCCAACATGGCTCAGTGACTCCTCTGTGCAGGTCTCTGAAACCTTAGCTTTGCCATACCCCCAGAGAACTCATTCACAATTCCCTGCTGGTGAAGCTTCTTGTGTCCCTGCGTGTTTTTCTCCTTCCTCCCCACCCGTGAAAGTTCAGTAAAAGTAGGGGCAGATTTAGAACGAGTCTGTGTGTGACCCATGAGCAAGAGCGGCCTGGCCTTCGGCAGCATTACAAACCAGAAGACGGACAATTAGAGCACTAACATTTTTATAAGAAAACGTGGTGAAGCGTAAACAATCATGGCTTCATTAAGTGGCATCTGGTGGTGTTTTAAATTCTCAGCCTCCTGCAGACAGAAGGCTAGAGCTCTAACAGGGTTCTACCTGCTTTTATGACTGATTCAGTTAAATGTGGATGGGATTTTACAAGGCACCGATCTTGAATTCTTCCTCCTTGCTAAAATGTGCTAGGTAGCTACTGCTTAACTGTCGTCTAAAACTTCCACTAGAAATTGTAAACACATGAATACAGGGGCCAAGGTTTAAAAATGGAGCTTGATTTTTTTTTCAAAAGCACCTAAGGGATTTAGGAACATGGGTGCTATTGAAAGTCACTACCTTGTGAGTCTGAATTCCTTTGCTGAAAATTGCTTTCTGAAAATCTTCCTCCTAAGTAAACAGCCTGATGTGCTGAATATCTAACAGCTGCCAGGCTGCATGCTCGGGGACTTCTGAAATTCAGGCCAATTACCGAGATCTTGAAATAGGAACTTCAGACACCTGTTAAAAGTGTTGTCGTGGCTTTTTTTTTTTTTTTTTGCTCCATTACCTCCCTTACTTAACCGTGCCTTTTAAAATCACTCTGTAACCACAGACAAACATGACATAGCATTTTCTTTCATTCCTAAAACTGGACACGTAAAGGGCATTTCATCTTCTGCTCGTCTGCCCCTTCCACCCCAAGCTGATTTTTGCCATAGGTGACTGGACACAGGCCAGAATCAGGCGCTTCAGCTGCAGGGGGTGGTTTCAAATGTGTCCTGGCAATGGCTCAGGAGAAGAGTGTCATGGCCTGGCTACAGGACAGAGGTGAGATAGCAAAGCCCCCCAGTCACCCAGCTGATGGGTCCATTTATGGTCTGTTGAGTTGCTAGTGCTAGGAGACCCAAACAGGGATACTCCAGGGAACCCAAGGCCTGTTGTAGGAGTGATGCTATTCGGAAAGCTGGTCTGTTACCCAAGGAAATCTCTGTTGGGGGGCTGCCTGTGAGTAGCTGGGACAACCCCCTTCTGCTTTTTTCCTCCTTCTTTCATCTTGGTGGTGGAGATGGCCACAGAGGCTATGTCTACACAGCAGCATGATTTTGGAATAACTGACATTATTCCACAATAACATAGTCCACGTCTACACGACAAGCAGTTATTTCGACATGTCGTCGAGCCAGAGGACTTCTTACTTTGGCTCCTGTAACCCTCATTTCATGAAGAGTAAGAAAGCACTCTTCCTCCGGCTTCCATCTCGGACTTCCCGCTGCGTAGACAGCGCCAAAAGCTGAAATAAGCTATTTCGACGTAATTGATGCATCTCTAGCTGCATAGCTTATTTCGGCTTTAGCCCTGCTGTGGAGACGTGCCCAGAGAGGAACTCCGGGGTGGGGCATCAGGGAGCAAAGCAGACTCTCTAGAGCAATGCTCTCTTCTGGGTTCGCTGGGTTCTCATCGGTGAAGCCTGTTTGGCGAGGGAGGGGAAACGGGAGCGGTGTGACCACACAGTGGTTGGGTGCCAACCGTGTTTGCGGTCTCAGAGAGCTCCTTGAATCAAGACCAGCCGCCCCTCAAATGGTTCCATAGTGTAGGTCGTATAGTCACAGAGATTTTTGGAGATCCCTACCTCTCCTGATGGTGCTCCCTACCAGCTTGAGAGCCATGCGACCTCCCTGTGTCACCAGCCGTGCCGGCCTGGGAAAGAGGCCTGATGTGGCTGTTCCTGCAACCGGCTAAACACATTTCGGTAAATACTGAAGGTGCTTCTTGGTAAGCTTGTATGAAGGGAGAATGAAGTTCTGGGCTTCTAGCTGCAGACGTGTGTGCAAACCAGAAGTGGCTGTGATGGAGATTCACTCACTTATTTTCCGCTAAATAAAACTACCTTACTGGCAAACCTGAAAAAACTAATAGCCCTGGGCCCTTTTTTCCTTACACTGGTGGTGAAGATTCCCCTAGAGAGCAAGAGCTGCAGAATGATGCAGATAATCCCTGGGTTCCAGACCCGTGCCATAGGCATGGAACATCCCAACTTTTGAAATGTGAGTGAGTGTTCACGTGAGGACAAACAGAAATCAATACCGGTTCTGGCTGACAGCTCTATTTTTTAGCTCAAGGGATTGTTCCCCACAGTCACCTGATTTCCCACTGTTGCTGAAAAATGAAGGGTAAGAATTCATTATTAGAGTCAGGCAGGCCACATCCCCCACTAATGCAACATTAAATATTACCTTCATTGCTTAATTTGCTTGCTGGACGCCAACTGTTTTGTGCAATGCAAACGGCAAGTGCCAATACTCCTGCAACATCAGCAAATCTGCTAACGAGTAGGCCAGCAATGTCCTGTCGGGAGCCACTGCTGGCTTTCTCTTGTCTAAGCTCCTTGGGATCAACTGGAATGCTGTGCCACATCCATTGTGGACACGCACTATGAACTACATTCATCCAAGAGGCCAGAAACCAGCGGTAAGAACTGACTGCCTTGCAGTGTAAATGTTGCAGGCCTCTTCCCTCTGAGCCCACTGAGGAATATCAAAAGAAACTGCACCATCTGCTCAAGAAACTCCCTACTACAGCTCTGGATCAAGTCTACACAAACACCCCCCTAGGATACTCCTAGTTGGAGTTCTATCTGCTCCCCAAGATCCATAAACCTGGAAATCCCAGACATCCCATCATCTCAGGCACTGGCACACTTACAGCAGGGTATGTGGACTCTCTCCTCAGACCCTGGGCTACCAGCCCTTCTTGCTATCTTCGAGACACCGCTGACTTCTGAGGAAACTACAGAACATCAGTGATCTTCCTGAAAACACCGTCCTGGCCAGCATGGATGAGGCAGCTCTCTACACCAACACTGCACACGATAATGGATTATTAGCTGTCAGGAACATTATCCCCGATGACACCACAGCACTCCTGGTGGTTGAGTGCTGTGACTTTGTCCTCATTCTATTGTCCTCAACTATTTCCAATTTGGGGATAATGTAAACATTCAAGTTAGCGGCACAGCTCTGGGCACCCGCATGGCCCCACAATATGCCAACATTTTTATGGCTGACCTAGAATAATATTTCTTCAGCTCCAGTCCTTTGGCATCCCTTCTCTACTTACGCAACATTGATGGCATCTTCACCCTGTGGACCCACAGGAAGGGGAGTTTTGAAGAATTCCCCAGGGATTTCAATCAGTTCCACCCCACCATCAACCTCAGCCTGGACCAGTCCACAAAGAGATCCAAATCCTAAACACTGCAGTACAAACAATGGTCACAAACACCTCCCTATACCAGAAACCGACTGAACGAGATAGTCTTACCTCCAGGCCTCTGGCTTCCATTGTCGACAGCCAGGCCCTAAGACACAACCAGATTTGCTCCAATCTCACAGAGACAAACACCTACGGGATCTTTATTGGGCATTCTTAAAACTTAAATACCCACCTGGGGAAGTGAAGAAACCAATTGATGGAGCCAGACCAAGTATCCAGAAGTCACCTACTTCAAGACAGGCCCAACAAGGAAAACAACAGAACACCCTTCTTCATCACTGCTTAAGTCTCCGCTTAATCCCCTCCATGTGTCATTGACAATCTACAACCCATCCTGGAAAACTATCCCTCACTCTCACAGGCCTTGGGGGACAGGCTAGTCCTTGCCTACAGACAGCCCCCCAACCTTAAGCAAATGCTTTACCAGCAGCCACACACCGTATCACAGATACACTCCCCCAGGAACCCACCTCTGCAACAAACCCCATTGCCAACTCTATCCACACATCTATACAAGTGACACCATCACAGGACCTAACCACATTCGGGGCTCTTACAATTGCACATCCACTAGTGTGATCTATGCCATCAAGTGCCAGAATGCCCCTCTGCCATGTGTATTGACCACACTGGACAGTCTCTGCGACAAAGGATAAATGGACCCAAATCAGTCATTAGGAATGATGACATACACAAACCTATAGGGGATAGAGATGCAGCTGTGTTAGTATGGTCTAGCTGAAGCAAAAGACAGGACTATGCAGCACTTCAAAGATTAACAGGCTGGTTTATTAGGTGATGAGCTTTCGTGGGCCAGACCCACTTCCTCAGATCAAATTGTGGAAGAAAATTGGCATGACCATATATACCAAAGTGATACAATCAAAAAAAAAGTGAACACACATAAAATTGACGAATCAGATTTAATAACAGAGGAGGGTTGAGGGGGGAAGGTTAGTGTCTGTCAGGTAATGACATTAGGGGTGATAATGGAGGAAGTTATCTTTGTAATGGGTGAGATAATTAGCATCTTTGTTAAGACCTATATGTTTAACCTCCCTGGACATTCAGTCATGGATTTAAAAGTAGCTATCCTTCTCCAAAGGCATTTACCAGACACTGACAGAGGGAGACAGCTGAACTGGAATTAATTGACAAGTTTGACCCCATCAACTTAGGCTTGAATAAAAATATGAACTGGTTAACACATTACAAAGGCAATTTCCCTGCCTTTGATATTCACATTTACACATCAAAAGCTACAAATGGGACATATCCAGCCTGAGTCAATTAGCGTCATTAACACTGGTCCTACAATTGACAAGTAACTGTCTTTGCTGTTATGTATACTCTGGATTCTGCAATTTCCACTCCAATTTCTCTGATGAAGTGGGTTTTACCCAGAAAAGCTCATGATCTAATATATTTGTTAGTCTCTAACGCTATGTCTACGCAGTGGAGCTATTTTGGGATACCAGAAGTATTCCGAAATAGCTATTCTGCATCTTAAGAGCAAACCCGTTATATAATGGATTCGCTGTTCCAACATCCCTGTAAACTTCATTGCACGAGGGATAAGGGACATTTTGGAATAGCACCTTAGTTTGAAATATCAAAATAAGCTATGCAATTTGCTTAGCATTAATTGTGTAGCTTACTTTGAGGTAAGGGTGCTGTGTAGACGCACCTTAAGGTGCCACAGGACTGCCCGTTATCCTCTCTAAAGTCTGTTGTTTTCAAATAAATCATTGTAACTTCAGCTCCCTCCTTTAAGTGAGCATTTGAGGTTATTAAAATAGATTGTTTCACTGTGCTCATTTAAGGTACAAGCTGGTCTAGTTTAAAGGAGAGAGGGGAGGTATGCAGTTTTCAGCAGCCGGCTGTATTTCCTTGTCTAACACAGGGATGCTAATAGCACAGTTTACAACAGACATTGTTAGGCAGTGACCTCTTGTGCTAAAAATTGCTAGGAGGCAGCTGGCTGAGTTTTTTGAGCAGCTTGTAAAGAACAGAACGCACAGCAATTTAATGACTGCAAGTCAAAGAAAAGGATGGTACATGAACTCCCTTGGTGCTTTCATAAGGTTGTAAGCAACTAAGTAGAGGGAAGGGGATATTCTGAACAAAGAGCCGTCCCGAGACCACGGAGGAGGTGTGTGTGCATATGTACAAGATCTAAAAGACATCCTGTATCTTTGAGAGGGGAAGGTATTTTCTCCACTCTGCAAGAGGAGGTTGCAGTTCACCAGGTACATTTTGCATTCATGGAAGGGGTTCTTGGATTGAAGCGCTGCTGCAGTGTAGCAAGTGTGTACATGTGGTGCGGAGTGTGCAGTGTTTGGACCAGGGATGTTAAATTTCGATTAATCACCTAATCAAGTAGTCGATGGAATTTCCATCGACGACTCGATTAGTCGATATGGGGGAGGGGGAGCGCTCGCTCTCCCACTGTGCTTCTCTCTTTGAAATGTACAAGAGCCGCGGCAGCTGCTGTACATTTCAAAGGGAGAGGCAGAAGGAAGCCGCACCAGCGGGGAGCAAAGCAGTCCTCACTGGCGCGGGTTCCCTTCTGTGCCTCGTGTATATTCCAAAGGGAGAGGAGCAGCAGAGGGACCAGTGGGACTGTTTCAATCCCCGCTTGCACTGTTTCCCGCTGTGCCCTGCCTTCCCCGCCCCCCGCGGAAATGGTACCGGGGGGGGGGGGGGGAAATGGCTTTTAAGCTGGCTCCCCCCAGCACCGGCTCCTGTCCCCCCCCCTTTGCTGCCCCTCTCTGATAGAGGCAGCAAGGGGGGGAAGCGACTAGTCGCTTACATCCCTAGTTTGGACCAAAGTGCCCATGTGCCAATGGCTCCATAGTTGCCCTGGATTGGTTGCAACTCATTCTTGAGAGCCCAGACAGTAACATTTATTCCAAGGCAGGCTGGTGCCTTCCGAGCCGCTCTCGAGAAAGAGGCACCTTTGTGGTGAGGGCTGTTGCGAATGCTACAGATACGGGAACTGTGAGCACTAATGAACTGCGGTGCAGGAGGCGACCAGACAACAGCGAGTTACTTTCAAAGCAAAAGGGAATGCGAGGGGGGGGAGGGGGAGGGCGATTTTTTTTCTTCTACCACAGACAAAATTACACACGCAGCAAATGTAAGAGAACAATCGCCTTGTGTTACTGTAGCCCACCCACCAGGGAGTGGCACTTGGACCACTGACAGAGAGAGAGAGAGAGGAGTTTGCTCTACAGTCATCGCTGAAAGGCTGCTGGCTTTGAGTTCCAGCTGTAGAGGCTCCTGCACTAAGCTCCAAAGGTCCTAGGTTCGGTTCCGCAGCTGTTGGTGTTAAAAATAACCTCTGGAAATCACACTTCCATTGTACAAATGGCTCTGCCTTTTCTAACCGCATCAAGAACTAGAAACCAGGTACAGAGATTGCTGCCTCCTGATTGACCTGGTAAGGTGCATTGATTGCACTTGGTACTGTTTCACTGAGCAGGGCAGTAACTCTCCGGAGCACAGAGGCCTGATAAGCAGATTCCCAACCTCACCCTGAAATAAAATGCCAACACACCTACTGCTTCTAGCCTTCCTCGGAGTTCTGACACAAGTAAACTGGTGGGTGTGGCTCTCTATAGCTCACACCACTTTGGATTATATACATAGATTAGCCAATCTTTGTTTGCCTGTTTCTTACCAGTGGGTTTGTTGCCTTAAATACTGAACTGACTTCCTGCTACCTGGGTAAGAATGGACCATTAATACCCCTGTTACTTCCTGTATACGTAAGTTTCCATAGACGTAGGTGTACTGGTAGCATTTTTCTCAGTTCTGTGCATTCTTGCTGCTGCCTCCCAGGCTGTGTCTACACTTGGCCACTTATTCCGGAAAATCAGCTGCTTTTCCGGAATAAGCTGCGAGCTGTCTACACTGGCCCTTGAATTTCCGGAAAAGCAACGATGCTCTACTGTACAAAATCAGCCGCTATTCCGGAAAAACTATTCTGCTCCCGCTCAGGCATAAGTCCTTATTCCGGAACACTGTTCCAGAAAAGGGCCAGTGTAGACAGCCCAGTAGTCTTTTCTGGAAAAAAGCCCCGATCGCGAAAATGGCGACCGGGGCTCTTTTCCGGAAAAGCGCGTCTACATTGGCCACAGACGCTTTTCTGGAAAAAGGGCTTTTCCGGAAAAGCAGCCTGCCAATGTAGACGCTCCTTTTCCGGAAAAACTGAAAACGGAATAGTATTCAGTTTTAAGCAGTTCCAGAAATTCATGCCAGTATAGACACAGCCCCAATGTTTTATAAGGAAAGGTTAGATGGCTGAGACTTGAGATCGGAGCCAGACACTGATGAATGGACAAATCCCTTTTTTGCAAGTCTGGTGTTTCTCTCACTGCACCAGCTCACAGTCCAGGCACTAGATCAGACACGCCAATTTGTTTTATTTCCCTAGCCCCCAGCCTTGCAGAGGGTAGCTTGAAAATGTGAACAGAGAACATCTTCAAAGCTCGCACCAGAAGAGAAACAAACAAAAATAAAAAAATCTATTTTTAAAAGAAAAACTATCATGATTATTTTTTCCGCCATTGTAGGGTGTTGTGCATCCCGCTGCATGGTTTGTGACTGCGTGGGGCTAGCAAGAGTGGAACTGCGTGGCTGGACTTGGGAGGGAGATGTACGGTTCTATGAGGCCTCTATCAGAAAAGGGCCCAATCCGTATGGCCACTTCAGAGCCATAATCTTCAACAGTGGATTGGCAGTGCATGGAGTGGGATAAACATTCCCATGGTGTCCTTTATCTCAAACAGGGACTCTGCATCAGGCTTCAAAGTGGGAACCCCTGAATTAAAGTTTTCATGTTGTCGTAACGGTTGGTAACAAGTCTTGATCAGTAGCCAGAAAGGAATAATAAAATCAAGTAGCCAAATATCTCTAAAGGTACCTTTCAACCAAACCGATATTTTAAGGCTTAAAAACAAGTAGGCCTGGCTAAAGGGAGTTAAGCACCTGAGGACTTTTGGGGTGATCTGGGCATCTAATTCCCTTAAGTCAATTTGAAAAACCCAGCCACAATCGGACGGTGGATCTAGAATGGGAAATGTAGCTGGCGACGCATTGCAATCGGATAGGAAAGCATCAGCGGCATAAGAGGCTTCGTACGCAGAGTGCACATCAGCCTAAGAACATCTGCTTCTTGCCAGCAAGGACTGATAACGTGATGCAGGCTGTAAATGTGGACTACTGGATTCCTTTTCTAGGTCATCTCCTCTGCTGGAATTACAGTGACGTCAGCCAGAAAAACCCAGGCTTGCAGTCCTGTTGACAAATTATCGTGCTCTCGGAACATCGCAACGTAGGCAATCAAACTGCATCACCCAGAGCTTTCATTTCCTTTCCATCTTGGGGTGAGAGACCAGCTTCCTGCAACCCTCTCCGTAAGCATGCTGAATTATTTTCACCGGCTTTAATGGAATTTCATTTAGCCCTGGTCTAGGATACGGAGTTAGGGCGACATAATGCCTTACGTCACCCTAACTAGCTAAGCGTCTACAGTAAAACTTAGCTCTGCCTGATGTACCTTGCCCATGACATCAACTTAACTCTGCTGCTGCAAGAGGTGAAGCGCTTGGTCTGCTGTAGTTTAGTCGATTCAGTTTCAGTGTGAACGCTGCACTGCTTACACCTTTCAGAAGCTGTCTCACAATGCCCCACACGGGCAGTTAAGTCAGTGCAGGCTCTCCTGTTGAGGATACGCACTGCTGATGAAAGGCGTGCAGTGTGGACTCGCAAAAGTGATGTAATTACTGCTGTGGCGGTAAGGTAACGTAACTTGGGTTGCCTTAATTTTGCAGCGTAGCCTTGCCTCTCTCGTTTTATCTGATCTCTCGCTTTTGCAATGCTTCTGAGGATTCTTTGCCTACCCGTAACACAGCTTTATGAGCGCGAGTTAAAATGCTGGCTGAAAATGGCAGCGTAAAATACTGTGTGTGTCTAAATAGCATCGTACAAATTGCACCGCAAACCAGCTCCATGAGATAAGACAATGACCCGCTTTTAATTTGTTTCGCTTTGTGACTGGGTAACTTGCTCAGAGCCATGGGAGTGAAAGAGTTTCGTTGAATGCATACGAATTGTCCGTGTGTAGACTGGTCTGAAGAGCTCTGAATCTGCTTGAAGGCTGGTCTCCTTCACACACAGAAGCTGGTCCAAGAAGGCAAATTACATCTTCTACCTTGTCTCTAATTTTCACGCCAATACGAGATCCTTCCACCAAGCCTTTCCTCTTACATGGAGCCGTAAGAGGCACCAAAATGTCGCTAGACCAACCAAGTGGGAACGCGTTTGATTGTGGTCTGACTACTGGGTAGTCATCTACTGCGACTGCTTTGTCATCTTCAACATGAGGCTTTATAGGTTGCTAATCGGTGAGTTCAGGAACAGGAGAATCGTGGTGTTTATATTCTAGGGGAGTTCAACTCTTTGATCCACACTCGGCAGGGAGTGAAGTGAAGGAGGTGCTAGTGAAAAGGTGTAGCATGCACCATATTCCTTCAGCTGACAGTGGGTGCTTAGGAGACAGGGGACCTGTTCGTCTGGGCAGGTTTTCAGCACTGTTAGAGCATTTTCAGTGTTAGTCAGCTGGGCTTGCTCCAGTTCCACAGGGCAGAGAGAATGCAGCCCAATTCTGTCGCCCATCAGTGCACAAATATCTGGGTCGTTCTTCACACCCTCTCTCTCAGGGCACTTTCTGGCCCTGTGAAACTGACCTTTTAATGGGCGTTTCCTCTCCCAGCAGTATTTAATCTGAGCAGTATTGAGGGGGCGGGCCCTCTGCAATGCTGCTTCGTGGGTCTTCCCGTATGCAGCTCTTGTCTATCTGCGCTCGCCTAAGTGCACACCGTTTTGCTCTACTGAAAGGAACGTCAGACTGGATTATGTGGCCGGCTGCTGACGACACGGGATACAAGGCCTGGCGTTGAGTGAATGCTTCATGGGCACATCTGAGAAACAATTTAATTGAGTTATGTGGTTATTAAAAGGATCTGGATGAATCTGGGATGACTAATCCAGATCAGGCACTCTTTGCACATGAATAACTAGGAAGATACTCAGATTTGCTTGGAGAACAGCTTCTTTAAGAATCCAGCTCTGTGATGGACGCTACAGCTCTGCTCAATGTCTGGTTCATTAGTGTGTATCTAAGGTTTCGTCAGTGGCCTATATACACAAACCTCACCCACACACCCTTACCGACCTGGTGTTAATCTAGGCGGGTTAAAAATCAATACCTGTAACATCTTTATGGCTTTGTTTTTCTGATAACCCCCTCGAATGGTCAGAAAGCAGCAAGATAATGTCTTAAGTGTGGCCCTGAAATAACAAACTTTTGCTCTTCACTCAAGATAAGCGCCAAGTCTTATTACTTTTATTGGCTAGCTGAGTCGGTTTCTGGCAACACTAGCTTTCATGATGCTGTATGGTCCCTAGATGATCTAAGTTTAATTGTTAGGGAGCACTGAACTTTCTGTATTTAAAGAGAAAAATTAGAGCTGTAAATTACTCTAACTCATATGATTAACTAAAAATTAATTGCCACTAATCATTTTTAATAGCATTAAGCAATACCAGCTCAATTTATTAAATATTTGTGGATGTTTTTCTCCATTTCAAATATTTGTAGAGCCAATGGACTCGGGTTGTCGGCAGGTGGGGCTGACCCTGCCACCTTAGAGGCTAAAGACGTGTCTCTACTCCATAAGCTAAAAGCCAACCAGTTCTTAGGTAAGACTGCAGAGTACACTTCACCCTCCCTTGTCCGTGGGCTCAGTTCCCTGGGTTACATATTGATTTGAATGATAACACTGCACACAAAGTGCACAGTGATCACTTTATATTTTTATTACAAATATTTGCACTCTAAATATGATAAAAGTAGTATTTTTCATACAAGTACTGTAGCGCAATCTCTCTGATGAAAATTCAATTTACAAATGTAGGTTTTTGAGGGGTTTTTTTACATAACTGCACTCAGAAACAAAATACAAAACTCAGTCCTATTTCTCGGTCAGTCAATTGCTAAGACAAACAAGTTTGTTTCCATTGACGGGAGATACTGCTTCCTCCTTCTTATTTACAACGTCACCTAAAGGTGAGAATACGTGTTGGCATGGCTCTTTGTAGCTGGCCATGCAAGATGTTTCTATACCAGATATGCTAAAGATTCATATGCCGCTTTATGCTTTAGCGAGCATCCAGAGGTAATTTCCATAGGTAATCTAGATCCCACAAGTTCAGTTCTCTCACCTCCACTAAAGGGAAGCATCTCTACCATCTAGAACACATTTAACCAGACCCCTGGTAAAAGCTGTTTTCCGAACGCCGCAAAGCTACTGCTGGGAAGGAAACGGTCACTTCCTGTCCTGAACTGAAAAATTAGGGTTTTTTTTTAAGACAACTTTTTTTTTTTTTTGGGTTAATCAAAACACTTCCTTTTGATAATTTTGAAATGTTTAGTTTCAATTTCAACCATTTTTATTATTTTTTATTTCTTTTTATTTCTTTCCTTGAGACGATCGAGGCCAGGATGAAACAATTGCGGTTAATGGCAGAAAGCGCAATGGACCAGTACTAACAATCTGGCTTGTACTGCCAGAGCTATGGGGAACAGAGGGACCGTAGCAGCCCAGAGGAGACTTCCTGTCCTGAGCTGCCAAAAGGGCAGGCGTGTCCAGGAGCAGCAACTGTCAGGACAGCTCCAGACACAAGCAAGGCGGCGCTACCCCCTCAAGGACAATCTTGTTACTGTGCATGCCCTGGGGTAGAGGACTTGGGCATCCTCCCAACAGACCTGGCCTAACCCACTGCAGCAGTGAGTGGTGGGCTCAAACTTACTCCTCTCCTGGGGCTAACACTGGCCTGGCTGAGTCTGGCTTTACTCTGCTTCCCGTGAGGGTTTAACAGCCCCCAAAAGCACGTCTGGCTTTGGGTGAGGCGCCTTTTGTTCTATACAAATCCAACCCGTGTTCCTGGGAGGGTGAGGTCAGCCCCCGGCCTGGATCCTGCGCTGAGCGAGGGGAAAACGCTGCTTGTTCCCAAGCAGAGGAGCCAGAACGTCACCCGCACGTGGGTGACTCTGGGAACAGCCTAGTGGCAGAGCGAGCTCGCTGCATCTGTCTGCGTGTCCGACGGAAACCAGTGTGGGCTGGTTCCTCACGAGCGCTTTCCCATCACCCGCGGAAAGCTCCTCCTGCCGATGTTTAGCTCAGAACCTCGCTGTGGAAGCAGTTCCTGTGCTTCCCGCCTCCTGAGCTCTCAGTGAGGCTTTGGGGTTCCACCCAGGCCAGGCGGGGGAGAGGCACTGCTTTTCGGGGTGTCTCCGTGCTCTGCAGCTCTGGCTCAGAGCCTTGCTTGCAGCATGAAAAGCCTCCCTAGCATTCATTAGCCTGGTCACTCCTTGCAGGGGGGGCTCCCACACCCTCTCACCCCCTCATGCCCCCAGAGTGGCTAGATCAGATGAGAGGATGGAGTTTCCACAAGAGCGCAGTCTCATCTTGCAGACGGCCAAGATCTATTTCACAGCCTCTGCCCTGAAAAGTGAACGAAAGTCTGAGACTCCAGAGGAGACCTCCGTGTGCTGTGCGCTGGTACGTTGGCACGACAACACTGAACGTGGTTTATTTCCAGCCAAGAGGGTCAAGCAGCATGCCAGCTAAAGAGCTCTCCTGTAGCCATGCTCTGAGCTTGGCAAGTTACTGTGCTTCATTTTCTTGGTCGGGGTGTGAAGAAATACCTTCCCCCTCCCCCCACTGCCACGTGCCGCAAGTCACAGCGTGTAAACCGGCTCCCAGCGCTGTTCACTACTCCCCGCGTGGAGGCGGTTTACCTGAAGTGCTGGGAGATTTCCCAGTTCTGCGGCGGTGGCCACGTGGCTGCGCTTTGACCTTCTGGGTGTAGACAAACCTTCTGCTAGACTGTCTGACGTCACCCGTTTCCCACGTGCATTGCTTCGTCACAGCCGGCTGTACACGCAGAGCAAACCAGGCCAGGCAGCTCTCACGATAAGGAACACGCACGCACGTGAGCGGCTCTCCAGGATGAGGCGACTTACGCAATATGGAAGACGCCAACCACATTTCACTCCTAAGTCAAGCCCTGCGGTTAGACTCTCACAAGCTGTCGTGGCTCAGCCAGCTGGCCTCCTCCTTGCAAACGTAAACCAAATGTGTTTCCTTTAGCCCTAACCATCTCTTGCCTTTTTCTACCTATGGTTACGCAGCTACCTCTCTCTGAAATCACGTGGGACGATGGGGACAGGCTGGTATCCGTGCTGGGGCTGCTGCTTGGAATAACCGCTCGTCCTTGGAATATCTTATCCCCTTATGGGATTTTCCTACCGGTTTGAGAAAGGTGCAGCCGCTGCTCTTCCTGTCCTCTCCCCGCCCTGCCCTCCCAGGCCAGACGTTTCTGATAAGGACGCGAGGGTGAAAAGCCACCCTATTAACGGTGACCTTTTGACAGCTATCAAACTCTAGCAGCTGGGATCCGGCATCTTGTCACATTGCTAGACCCCGGCAACACAACGGCTTCAGTGGATTTTTGATCCTAATGAGGCTGCTGGCTGGTTTTGCAACCCTTTAGCGCAGCATGGACTCTGCTCTCATTAAGACAGAGGGTTGGCTGCCTCGGCTCTTTCTCCAGCGCCGATTCTCCCCCCCAGCAGAGCGCTCTCCCGAGCTGCTGGACTTGTTGCATTTCCTAAAAAGGCGCACTCGCCTTGACAAGCCACTCAGGCCTGAATAACTGAACCAGATGTTTAGCCCACAGGGATTTCGGCAGCTTTTGTAAGCGCGAGAGGAAACACTGCGGTAGCGAGTGGCACCAAGGAGGGAGAAGAGCTACTGAAACGGAAGGACACTAGCGGCACAAGCACACATGTGCACAACGTGGCCATGAATAAACACAGCCAGGGCTGGCGTTGGGGGAAATCAGGCCCTGGCCCATGGGCTCCTGCCTTGGCCTCTAACCCAGACTTGGGCCCCCTGCATCCTCCTCCAGCGCCCCTGACCCCTGCCTGGTGCCCCCTGCGCCTTTTGTGTCCGTAAGGGAAACTGACCTGTCTCAAATGCTGCTCCTCTGCGCACCCCTACGGGGTTGGGGGGAAGCATGGAGCACCCCCAGCGATGCCTGCTGGGCTGCCAAAGGGGAAGGCAGTACCACAGCAGTTCCTGTGCATCAATCGCCTCTCCCTGCCCCACGTTCCTCCGCTGGGAGGAAGCAGGGAGACATCTGCCCCCCTCTCCCTCCGCCACCTCCGCGTGGCACTCCCCTGCCAACCAGGAGAAGCTATTGGCTCTACCCGGGGAACGCATGCCCCTGTGTGGTCGCACAGCGCCCCCGACAAGGGATGTGAATGGGTAACCGGTTAGCCTGGTACCAGGGATTTTACATCCTTATCCCTGACCCTAGTGCCCGTGGGCAGCTGCCCAGATGCTTCACCTCTAAGGCCGGCCCTGCGCAGGCTGGAAATTAGAAGGTTTCTGACCCTCGCAGGAGAGAGGTTCTTAAATGGCCTCCCCATAGGAGCTGTGAGGCACACAGATGAACCAGTCTGAAATGGTAGCGGGCTGTTCATGTAGGGGATTATATGCTGGGGTCACCTACGACCGCAGGTGTCTGGACTTGATGACCCAGGAGGTCTCTTCCAAGCCTATGTTTCTGATCAGGGGTGTCTGGAGACCAACCAAAGTGTTGGCGCTTTGAATAGTAGGTGGAAAAAACACTAGTACATTAAACCAGGGCAGCGGGTGGATCAAGAACAGCACCAGCCGCTGAACTGTAAAAGGTGAAGTAAAGACGACTTGACTAGGAGAGCTAGCGCTTCGGGAGAAGGAAAGGCAAAGACCCATGTTTTTTTCATTTCAAAGTTGGAAATGGTCCAATAAAAGCCTTTTGCTTCCCCACTCGAATGGAGAAATAGGACCATTTAAACTTGCTCATTCTGCTCAATGCAAATGTCAGTGTTATTGTCATTGTCCTCCTCCAATGCAGTGTCCATGTTGTGCTATAAAACATCAAAGAAGGAGCAGAAACTAGATATCACAGGAGTCTTTTTAGTTAATGAATCAGGCTAAGAAGAAAAAAAAAAAGGCTATTCTTTCTGAGGACTGATTTTTGGGTTAAATTAGAAAGTACCTGAAAGACTTACTGTTTCTTTTGAGTATTTTAGGCCACATCTTCATTTGCCACACTGGAAATCGACCTTCTGGCATTTGATTTAGTGGGTCTAGCTAAGCCCCGCTAAATCAAACGCTGAGGGTGGCTGCGGTCTGCGCAGGTTCTCCTCGCAAGGAGGAAGGGAAGCCAATGGGTGCATTTGCTCCCATCAGCCTCCCTCTACGAAGACAGCACCAAGTTTGGCTTAAGGTAAGCTGACCTGAGGTGCAGTCGCGTACCTTAACCTAAACTTCCAGGTCTAGTGCAGCCTGGGCCTAAGTTTCTCAAAAAGGGTTGAGATTCACAACACTTTAGTCTGGATTACTCTGTGGGCCTTTGTATATATTAGACCCAGTTGGACCACTCCAGAAGTCAAGTTTATAAAAGATTGTGACCCACTGTGTTTCACCATTAAAATGGGAGTAATTCCTTTACAAGGGGCTTTACTTCATTTTCAATAACTGTGAAATATTGTTGAGTCAATTTCATTCTATGAATTTTCCAAAGAACATCTGTTGCGTGTGAATGTATTAAAAAACCCGCTCGCAAGCGTCTATTTTAATACAAGGGGAACCGAGTTAGAGTACAGCACAAGTCCTTCTTGCTAAACAATAATGCCTCTGTATGAACAACCCCCGCCACCTGGCCGAATTAGCACTCCTCTCCTGCAAACAGTCGCATGGGTGGGCAGTGTAGGTAGATTCAGGCCTTATGTTGTACTTGGGGTAGAATTGCTTTCTCCTTATTAAAATAATCAGCTCATCTGTGGTTCTGAGTCTATGAGCTACCTGCAGCAAAGTGATGTTACAGCAGGTGAGGAGAGTAAGTTGAAGAGCTGGGGGTGACCCTGACTTCAGAGCTCAGTAGTAGGAACAGGGGGTGCTCTGTGTGGCCTGCTAACAGATTTCTAAAATGACAAGCAAATTCTTTAGTCAATAAATACTGGCACCTAGAGGGAAAACTGGCAGACAAATGTTGGTGAGTCCAAAATCTTGGTCAAGTCCTAGTGCTATGAGTAGTTCCTGAACAAACTGTTCCCTTCGCACATTTACTGCTGGAGGGTAAGTATGCTATTGAGTTCTGGGCAGATCCTAGGACTTGTTCGGGGTCATGAGCATTGTGCCTGGTTGGAAACATCTGCAAGATCAGCTCCTGTGTTTCTTCGCCATGAACCTTGCCCATTTGGACAGACTTAGTGGTGTCTCATGCATACGAGCAGTCTGTTTGTTAATTAACCCTCCCCTTTCTCAGTAGGCAGGACATTCATGGTCCGTTTTGGTCAATTTCACCATCCTAGGATTTTTAAAATGGCAAATTTCATGATCTGAGCGATTTTAAATCTGAAGTTTCACAGTGCTGCAGTTGTCGGGGTCCTGATCCAAAAAAGTTGTGTGGGGGAGGGTGTCACATGGGTACTGTGGTGGGACGGGGACGGTTTGTGGTGTTGCCACCCTTACTTCTGCGCTGCTGCTGGCAATGTGCTGCCTTCAGATCTGGGCACCCAGCCAACATTCCAGCCCCCGCTCCCAGCTCGGAAGGCAGCACAGAAGTAAGTAAGCCTGACAATACCGTGACCCTCCTAAAATAACTTTGTAATCCCGCAATTCCCTTTTGGGTCAGGATATTCCTTCTCCCCTATTTGAAAAACACAGGTCTCCCCTGTGAGATCTGTACAGCACAGGGTAAAAGCACGCAAAGGGCCAGATTTCGTGGTCCATAATGTGCTTTTCATGGCTTTGCTAAGAAGTCAGGTTAGATTCTGGAGCACAAAACGCAGCCGGTGGGAAACAGACTTGGCCAGCCACAGTGAAGTCAACCCTGGGGGCAGGGAGGGACTGGAAGCGGGAGAGGAGAAAGCCCGCAGCATTGCTTACATCTCAGGGTGGACTATTGATGTGATTGGCCAGGAAACATCTAACTTAGCCAAAGGAATCGGTTCAGACGCCCTGATACAGGTGACAAAGAGGGATGCATGTTAGGAAGGTGGCTGCCTACTGCCCACAAACTAGCAACTCCGCCCGTTTTCCTGGAGCTGTCCCGGGGAAGGCACTGGGGTATGCTACTTGCCGACGGGGTTCAGGGTTGGCACTGTAGCCCCCTAAGCCCTGTTTCATGCACACCGGGACATCAGCACTGCGATTAGCAGGCAAAGGGGGCAGAGGGGTTTGGAGTGAGGCTAAGCAGGAGAGCATCGCTAAGCATCTCCATTTACATGAGGACTGTACTGAAAACTAGAGGCTCTTATCTGTACCCTCGGCTCGCTCGGACCCTGCATTTTCACCAGGATGGAAGCAGGCATGCGAGGGGCACCAGAGTTCCCTTTGCCCAGTGCACGGAACGATCCTTGCACTGAATCATACCCAGATCCACGTGCAACCTCCTCTCGTGAGGGGGAGGAGGCTGCAAACTGGCTCTGATCTGCACAAGGTCTCACAAAACCAACTGACGGCTCCTCCCATGGCTCTTGGGGTTGAACACCCAACTCTCTGTATGTTGCGCTAATCCCACTGGGTGCACCTAAAGGAAGAGAGATTAAAAAGCCTGGGACTTTTAGAAAAGAGGAGATTAAGAGGAGGGCTATGATAATGGTCTATAAAATCAGGACTGGTATGGAGAAAGTGAATAAGGAAAAGTTATTTACAGCAGACTTCCGATAATCCGGCACCTTTGGAAGTCAGGGGGTGCCGGATTATCGGATATACTGGAGTATCAGGAGGTATTCCGGCAGGGGAGCTGTGACGGGTTGGGGGGGGGGAGGGGTCAGGTGGGGAACAGCGCGGTGTGGGGCGAACCAGGTGCTGGTGAAGGGTGGCGCTGCGGGACCAACCTGGCAGCACCCCAGTTGCTCTGCCCCACAGCTTCCGCAAGTCTGCCGCTGCTGAAATTGACCAGTGGCGGACTTGGGGGAAGCCCTGGGCCAGAGCATCTGGGGTGCTGCCGGGTTGGTTCTGCAGCGCCGCTCAGGTGAGGGGCGGCGCTGCGGGACCAACCCGGCAGCACCCCAGCTGCTCTGCCCGCCCTTGCCCAAGTCAGCCGCTGGTCAATTTCAGCAGCAGAGGACTTGGGGAAGCTGTGGGGCAGAGCAACTGGGGTGCTGCCGGGTTGGTTCTGCAGCGCGGCTCAGGTGAGGGGCGGCGCTGTGGGACCAACCCGGCAGCCCCCCAGCTGCTCTGCCCGCCCTTGCCCAAGTCAGCCGCTGGTCAGTTTCAGCAGCAGAGGACTTGGGGAAGCTGTGGGGCAGAGCAACTGGGGTGCTGCCAGGTGCCGAGCAAGAGGGTAAGGGGCGGCGCTGCGGGACCAACCCGACAGCACCCAAGCTGCTCTGCTCTGCACCGCTTCCCCAGGTCCGCAACTGGTCAGTTTCAGTAGCAGCAGCAGTGGACTTGGGGAAGCAGAGTGGAGCTGCTCCAATTGTCCGGCTGGCAGGAGCACTTTGGGATTTCAGTAGGTGCCGGACCACTGGATGCTGGAGAATTGGAGTTTTACTGTACTTGTTCTCCTAACACAAGAACTAAGAGTCACCAAATGAAATGAATAGGTAGTAGGCTTAAAAACAAACAAAAGGAAGTTTTTCTTCACACAGCGCACAGTCAACCTGTGGAACTCCTTGCCAGAGGAGGTTGAGAAGACCAGGACTTTAACAGGATTTAAAAAAGAACCAGATAAATTCTTGTTGGTTAGGTCCATCAACACTTATTAGCCAGGATGGGTAGGAATGGTGTCGCTGTTTGTCAGAGGCTGGAAATGGTGACAGGAAAGAGATCACTTGACGTTTCCCTGCTTCTGTTCACGCCTTCTGGGGTTCCTAGAATTGGCCACTGTCAGCAGAGAGGACGCTGGGCTAGATGGACCTTTGGTCTGACCCAGTTTGGCCATTCTTAAGCCAAACGTCACGGAAGGACCTATTGACCCCTCTGTGGCGCTTTGAGGGCTTGACCACTTCCAGTAGAACAATGCACGCTTGCCTGGATGAGAGAAGCAACAAACTAGTGCAAACCACACCCAGCCATTCTTAGAAAAATGGATCGTGCTGGGAGATTCCTGAGAACAGAGGAAGTGATCTGCCTGGCAGAGGAAGCCTTTGATGACTACTGAACCCCAGTATGAACGAATATGTGACAAGGGGAATGCCCATAAACATGAGATCTGATTTTTAAATAATCCCCAAAAGGCATATGTCCGCCTGTTTCCCTGACAAAATATTGAGCTTTTGCCTCTGCCGCACGACAGCTTTATAAAAAAAGCTCTTCTGGACATTTTCGGAAGGAATGAGAAATGTGTATTCATCCCCTGCCCCGAGTTCCCTCATCCTCAACAAACACCAGCAGCAGCAACCAATGAATGATTTGTGCTAAAACTCTCTGAATCACCATCTTTCCAAACTCCAGGACTGAGAACAAACCAGCCAAATTCAAGCCAAGAAGTTACACCCAATGGAAAATGAAACCGTAGGATGCAAACACGGGTGCAACCTCATCTAGGCATTGCTCTTGATAAAGGCGCCTACACTGATGTGTATCCTAGCAGAGTGACTCGGCATTGCTCAGGTCCCTGGGGAGAGGCTCAGGGTGCTGAGGGGACATGCAGGAGGCGAGGCAGGGCGGGGGCGCAGGGTAGAAGGGTGGGTGGGGATGCAGAAGTTGGAGTTGGGGGTGAGGAAGAGCTCAGGGCAGGGGGTGCAGGAGTCACAGCAGGGGGGTGGGGGCTCAGGGAGGAGGTGGGGGTGCAGGAATCAGGGCAGGGGATTGGGTGGCTCGGGATGGGATGGGGATGGCAACTGGCTTCTCCTCAGGGCTGGTCCAGGCTGGTGGGTTCGATGCTCGCTAGATGGCAACTGCTCCCTGGGGCAGGCTGGGGTTGCAGGGACCATGCTGCCACTCAGCCGCTGTGCCTGGGAGCTGGAGCATTTTCTGACCCGCTGTGGTCACTCTAGGGTATGCCTGTCCCCTGTCTTGCAGCCCCGCTGTGGTCACTCTGGGGTATAACTGTCCCTGATCTCTCAGCCCTCCCTTTCCGTTGAATGGGAAACAATTGCATTCCACACACATCCCATTGTTCTGGCACAACCAACCCTTCATGTTGCTTTATGTTATGAAGAGGAAGCTGCATTTCAAATTTGGTAGCCCAAGCTCTTCCTGTTCAGGAGGAGTTCTTGAACTAACAGAGTCCCAGATGGACACACTTTTTAAAATATATAGTGGATATGCAAATACAATGGGTTTGAAATACGCTGTGAACATTTGCTACTGGCTTTCAGATTCCAACAACCTCGATTCAACTCTAAGTTTAGAGTTAGAAATGACAACAAATGCGGTTCTTCCTTGACCGTGCTAAGGTGTGTGTGTGTGTTTTCCGAGTACACATCAAAGCCAACATCTGACAGATCATTCCACTGAAGTTACAGCAAAGCGTTACATTCATGTTGATGCTGTGGCAGGGAGAAGTAGCCAAACCGTAGTCCTAAATATTTTTAAAGGCTAGTTTTGACCTTATGTAGAAGCAAAAGTTAGTGGCTACCAATCAGCTATGCATATAAAAGTAAACGCCATTTGCATGTTGAGCAGCTATTGTTTTATTAAAACCCACGAATACTGAAAATTTGCAAGTAAACACATGGGCTATGTCTAGACTGGCATGATTTTCCGCAAATGCTTTTAATGGAAAAGTTTTTCCGTTAAAAGCATTTGCGGAAAAGAGCGTCTAGATTGGTACGGATGCTTTTCCGCAAAAGCACTTTTTGTGCGGTCAAAAGTGTCCGTGCCAATCTAGACGTGGTTTTGCGCAAGAAAGCCCCGATTGCCATTTTCGCGATCGGGGCTTTTTTGCGCAGAATAATACCGCGTAGTCTACACTGGCCTTCTTGTGCAAAAGCATTTGCGCAAGAGGGCTTTTGCCCGAATGAGAGCAGCATAGCATTTCCGCAAGAACACTGACAATCTTACATGAGATCGTCAGTGTTCTTGCGGAAATTCAAGCGGCCAGTGTAGACAGCTGGCAAGTTTTTCCACAAAAACACGTGCTTTTGCGGAAAAACTTGCCAGTCTAGATGCAGCCGTGCAATTTGAAACAAAATTAAACCCCATTAAGTGTTTCATCACAAACTGGACTTGTTCACTTCTTTGGACAATGTACTTGGAGACACATACTATAAAGTGTTCTGTAAAACTGTTTTTAAAAGATTAACCATCGATAAATGCTATAAGCGTGTTACTGATATGAGCAGTACAGGTTATAGATGGCTAAGAGCACCTCAATTTTAATCTGTTGGACTTTTACCTATTAACCCTTAGGTATCTAACCCTACACCCCTTTATAAGGTTATATACACTCTTACTATAAAGTGTGACTATTATCCTGATAGTTAATCATTGTAGCATATCTGGTAAATGTACTGAAGTCTTGTTGCAACCCTGAAATAAATCCGTTGCTATCTGTGAGCAGCGCAGTGAGACTGTCATTTGCGAGAATTACTGGGTTTCTGAATTAGCGAGCTTCTGTTTGAGTGAACTAGTAAGTGATTTTGTGCAGCAGGGAAGAAGTGATAATAAACACCATTCAAGCAGCAACCACATTTGAAAGTAAGTTGTGTAACTTCAGGGCTGAATTACCAGACTCTTGCAGTGAATACTAAAGGAGACCATCTCTGGTCCTTTGCTTTAAACTCTTCAGCCATTTTCTGCTATTATCGGCCAGGAGGGACAATATCAAAATTTCCTCTCCTGATTCTCAGGGGTTGGGCAAATCCGCATCCGCACCAAAACTTCACTTCCATCTCCCGGCTTTTACAAAGCTCTCCTGGGTGAAATGAAGGTAATACTCCCTACCTCGCTGGAACGCTGCGGGTTAGCTTCTGTACTGCAGGGGAACATCTCGAGGATGGAGGGGGACTGATCCTGGTGGTGTCTCTGCTTGTGAGTAACTTTACTGACGGGAGCATCCCAAGGAAGTTAATGAAACTCCCCCATTAAAGAAGTTGCTCGCATGCAAAAGGCTTGGTAGGGTCGGCCCACTTAAACAGTTATGTATTAAAGATCCTGACTCTATGGGCTGTCTCAGCAGCAGGGCAGAAATGCAAAAATCCACCTGTACAAGTAAAGGACTGGCCAAGGAGGTTTGACCCTTTTCACTGCAGCCTGACTGAAATTGACGGGCGGATGGCATGGAAGTGCGTTGCCTTCCCTCCCCCAGCAGGCACCAAGCACTTGAAGGGAGAGCAGGGAGAATCTCTCCACTGGGCTCTCGGCCTCCCTACTGACCCCAGGACGAAGCTGCTTGGTTTGAACATGGAGAAGAGCCCCGCTTTTAGGGGCAGGGGGAATAGACTGAAACTAGGTGCCTGAGGCAGGAAAGGCTGAGACTGGAAGGCTAGGGAGGATTCTGACCTGCCTCTGGGGATCTTGGGATTACCCTAACTTCAGGCAGCTGTCCCGGGACTAGCAGCAGCCAAGTGGAGTTCCTGATTAGGAATGTGAAAGTGTAACCGTTTACATGGTCACATACGGCCTCTCCCCCCAGTGCTGACTCTGAATCAGAAGCAGCCGTGCCGGGGACAGGGGCAGCGGGAGCCGGTAGGTATGGGGAGCTGGGTTTTAAGTGTAAACGGTTACATTTTCACATCCCTAATCAGGAACTCCACTGGGCTGCTGCTAGTCCCAGGACAGCTATGCAGAAAAGGATGGGGGCTGGGCAGGATACTGCCTGGAGCGGAGAGCCCGGGTTCAGATCCTTAAAGGGTTTAAGATGGTGCATCTCACCCTCCAGTCACCTGGCTCCGGTTGCACAGCAAGGGCGCTGTCAAAGCCAGGGGCCGCGGGGTGGGGGACGGGACGGACAAAAGGCTGGGGTCTGCATAACAAAGGCACCTGCCCTCTTCTGTTTGCAGCCGTTACCAGTTAATAGGGATGGGTCTGACCAGCAATGTCTGGGCCTGGGAGCATTCTCAGAATGGCTCCCATTATAAACGTTGTGGCTGGACTTTACTTCCCCAGCATTCAGGGATGGTTTGGCTCACGCCGGGCCTGTCTCTGCTAGCAGGCATGGTTAAAAACACGCACTCTCTTCCTGCCACATGGCTTATCGTGTAACACTTACCTCTCCCCCGCCCACCCCTTTCACTACTATCAAATCAAGAGGAAAAGAGCTCGCCCACTGACAGACTGCGAGAGCTGTAAAAATACTTCGCAGAAGGCTGTCAGAATGTTTCTCTCTCAATCGGGTCTGCACTCCTCCAATAGGAAGGCGGCTTTAACGCAGACAAGTCCTTATTAGCAAACGGAGCATGTTTTGGGGAACTAGTATAAATGGGACAGAATTCTGCTAAACTACAGTTGTAAACCTTCAATCTTTTTCAGTGGACTGAAACAATTAGGAAGCATATTGTAGCATTTCCCCCGACATTGGAAATACTTCTTTAGGAAACCCCCCACCCCAAATGCTAGACAAATGATATATCTCACTAGAGCATGGGTTCCCAAACTGTGGGGTGTGAAGAAATTCTGGGGGGGGGGGGACATGATGCAACCCAGTCCCCCCACCCCATCAAGATTTGCTGCCCCTGGTCAGTTCCTTTTTTTTTTTCTTTGCTCACCAAGTTTTGCTGCTGGGGGGGGAGGGGCGTGAGGGTTTTTCAAAAATCAAAAAGGGGGCGGGATGCCGAAAAGTTTGGGAACCACTGGCTAGAGGTCTGAGTCACATACCGATGTTTTCCCCATGATAACGTTTACTAACGTATTACAGAAGCTCACGTGTAAAACTGCAGTGCAGTAAGTTAAGACTCCATTCTTGCTGTGCGGGTAAAGTAATAATCACCCCTCAAAAACTAGACCCGCTCCACAAGCTGCAAGTTTCACATTTCAGCCGCTACAAGGGATCTCTCCGGCCCCTACAACACACCTGCACCAGCGCAGCCCTGCATTCTCCAGCCTTGACCATTTGGAACTCAAGACTGCATGTGCTTATCAAAGATCAGCGCTGGGAATTTCTTGCGGGGAGTTTTCTGGAGGGTGTTCGACAGGCGGTGAGCCTAGATAATCACAAGGGTGCCCTCTGATCTCAGCATGCACACCCCTCCATGGGGTTCAGCCAGGCGCACAGGCAAGGAAGGAAAGTTGACTGGCGGGCCTATGAGGGTGGGATAATCCCAGGCCCACCAGAGGCAGGTCAGACTCGTCCCTAGCTCTGCCACAGCCTCCCTCTAAGCGCCTCCCCCACCTGCCCCGGCAGGACAGCTGCTTCGTCTTCTGCCCCAGATGCAAACGGACCGCAGAGCGCCCCACTGGGGGCCACGCATCTCGCCAGTCCCCCGCTTGGCGCTGCCGCTGAGTCAGCCCGGAGGAAGAGGCACGGGCCCGCGGGGACCCCGCTGCCCCTGCGCCGGGCATCTGGCCAAGCGAGCCGCTGGAGGCAGGTGCCAGCCGTAGGTCAGCACAAGGGCACCTGGCCGGGTTTCCTCGCTGCGGGGCCAGGCCTGGGCCGAGGGGGGCTCCGAGCGGCGGCAGCCGGGCACAGGGGAGTGGCGGGGTAACCCTGCAGGGGTGGCACCCCCAGATCCCCGCGGGGGGGGGTGCAGGACGGGCCCCCCCCAGAGGCGCGCGGAGGGGGGCGCACCCCAGTTCGCGATTCACATTTTGGGGGGCACCCCCCGGCGCTGCCACGAGCGGCCCCCCCCGGAGCTCCGGCTGCAGCAGGCAGCTACTCCCGCGCCCCGGCCAGCGCTTACCTGCCGCCAGGAGGAGGAGGAGGGCGGCGAGGGGCGCCGGGCGCAGCATGGTCCCCCGCGGAGAGCAGCGAGCGCCGGGCACACTCCGCGGCAGCCTCCGCGCGTCTGCTCCATGCCCGGCCCCTGCGGCCAAACCCGCCCGCGCCGCCCCCTTCCCCCGGGGAGCGGCCCGCGGCGGCCCCTGCTGGCGCTGGGCGGGGAGGCAGGCGGCCTGCAGGTGCGCGCCGGGCGCCTGCCCCTCCAGCAGCCAGAGCTGGGTCGCCACCTGCCCATGGCCTGGTGCAGGGCAGGGGGGAGGGACCCCACAAGGGAGAAGCAAAAAACCCACCCCCAGCCCTCACTGGCTGACCCTGACTGAGGGACCCCCCCCACACACATTCCCCTCGCCCCCCAGAGCCTTGGGGGCGGCAGGCACAGAGCCTAGGGCCCTCGAAGAGGTTTGCATTTCTTTTAAAATCAGAAGGAAAAAAAAAAAAACTTTTAGGGTGGAAGAAAATGTTTTGATTTTTTTTTCTCACGTCAGAAAAAAAAAGAAAGAAACTTTTAGGGCCCACGCACATCTATGACATGTTGCCTAAAACAGAAAAGAAATTAAATTGCTCGACATTTTATGGTAAGGTATATCAAAAATCATTTTTAATATCTTTTTTATGGAGGGAGGGGCCCACGGAGGCAAAAGTGCCTAAGGCCCACGAAAGTCATAATGCGGCCCTGGGCGGGCTAGTAGATTGTGTGCGCTCCTCAGCGAGGGATGGCGGCCGGGGCTCCCCAAAGCTGGAGGGAGCTCCAAGCCTTGAGGGCTGGACCCAGGCAAGCCAAGGGCTGCATCTGGCCCCCCCCCGGCCTTAGGTTCCCCACTCCTGTTGTAGAGTCTCGCCCCATGACCCAGCACCACCACACTCGCCCCTGCGTACAACTGGCGTGGTCCAAACTCTGTCTTTGTGAGGTGTAGGGAAAGGTGGAGCCCTCCTGGGCTCATTGTGCAATGGGGTCAGGAACCGCGTGCGGAAAGCCGGCCACGGAGATTATGACAGAAAACGTGTTTATTGGCAGCCAGATCTAGCCAGGGGGTCAACTTGTTTCTCAAAGACAAAGGTTGAGCTGACCCCTCTAGCCGGGTGTCATCCAAGGTGATGGGCAGCAGCATCGTCCCTAGAGGGATGCGGGGCCTGGGACACCCCCACCCACACCCCAGGTCCCACACCACCCTGCCTCTTCCCTCCCCTGCTCTGTCCTCCCACTCCACTCCTTCCTTAAGTCTGCCCCCCACAAAGTGACATGACCCTAGGGGATTATTGAGGGCTTGGCACCAGCATTGGGGGTGACCCCCTTGCATTCACTGCAGAGGTGGGAAGCAGAGTGGCCCAACCCCCGCCCACTGTGCGCCTCCAGAACATGGCTGAGGATCAAAAATAAGGCTTATTGTACAATGTAGGTGTGCTCAGGCTAAGGAGAAGAATATAGGGGTGGCTTGGAGAATTTTTGAGTAAAAGGACCATGAGGATCCACACTGAGAAAGTTATGTTGAATATATAATATTAAAAATGGTACATCGCTGGGAAGTGGTATCAGCCCAATATTATTTACTATTATAACTGATCTTGCCCAGTAAGTATCACTCTATGTGCATCGCATAGTGCTCTTTGGGTTAGGAGCCAGGAATACTGAGGTGGCAGAAAAGAGGATCAATGCAGAGCTAGATGGCTCAGGGAGTCTTTGTTAAGCCCATTTTATAGTGAGCCAGTGCAGCGTGTGTTGCCATTGTGTGCTCGGCATGGTCTTGTTTCTGTGAGTTTGCTCAATCTCTACCTCAAGTTGCTGGTAGAAAACGATCCTGTTTTTGTCGCGAGCTTCCTGGATAGGTGCATCGACCCTATGCAGACGTTCATAGGAATATAGGAAGCTCCTTCTAATAGCAAAACTTACTCCCTGCTCTTTCTGCTGCTGGCTTCCCATTCTCTTGGATGGAACCTGTATCTGAAAGCTGAGTTTCTGATCATACAAAATGTCAATTCTGAGTCTAATTTGTCACTTAGTAGCGCTCTCCAGTTTTCTAGAAATCAGTCCGTATCAAATCTGAGGGGATCAGAGTCTGAACGTTCCAACAAGCAAGTCACTTTGTTCCATTTTGGCCAGAATAGATTGGGTGGAGGCATGGCATTTTTGGCCCATCGTTTCTAGAATGCCTTATAGCTGCTTGGACACATTGGTAGCCATTTCAGGCTCCTTATGCCTCTTACGGAGTCTTGCAACCGTTGCACCAAGACCTACCGTGATGTGCGGCTGAACATTGAAAACAGGGTGGCAGTACAGCTAGGATTTCTGCTGTACAACTAGGTACCAAGAAACATTTTTTTTATGGCATGGAATGGCTGGATTTTTTCATTGTTTGTGTAACAAATTGGTGCACGGCAAATACGCCTTTCTAGTTATCACCAGCGCTCTTTGCTGATGGTGGAACGCTTTAGTTACCTGACTGTGCTGGCCTGCTGACAGCATTTTGCAGTGTGGCTTTCATAGAGACTAAGGTCAGAAGGGACCCTTATCTTCATTTAGTCCTGTTTAACATACACCATGAATTAATTCCTGTTTGAAAAAGTCGATGTCTTTTTTTAAATCTAGTATTGCTTTAAAAATTGCCAGTGATGGAAAATCCACCACAAGCTCGGTAAATTATTCCAAGGGTTTTGATTACTATCACTTTTTAAAAAATGCCAAGGTATTTCCAGTCTGAATTTGTTTAGTTTCAGTTCCGTTGTAAGTTCTTTTTAGGGGAATGGTTGAGGTCACCAACATGGACATTAAATGTGAATCTTCCTTTTAATTTTTGGAAAAATAAAATAGAAGAAGTTGGAAAAGTCATCCTACATGGAACAGCATTTTTACAATGCTTTCTAGGGATGGGGTATCCTGACCTCTTAAGACAGGGGCAGCATCACATTACTATAGGGCTTGTAGTCTGGACAGAGGGTGGGAGTTAAAGGCGGTTGCCACAAGGCATGCTGGGAAAGGGCTGAGTGGGGAGGGCATATAAATGATTCCCTTTGCCCATAACTAACAGAAAATCCAGGAAGAAACAGAAGTTAGAGCTACTGAGAGCTTCTGCATTAAAGGTCCCCCTGCCTGTCTGCAGGTGGGTGCTCCAGTAGGGGAAGTTTGTTTGGTTGCATGTGACCCAGGGAGCAACCGATGAAAGAAAGGTTGGGGACTTTGTCATTTATTTGCACTTCTGCCTCAGGCTGTCCAGGGAGCGTCTAACTTCTGGGAAGGGCTAGCAGAAGGGAACCTTTAATTTTTGCAGCTTCTGTGGGTTTTGGGGTGATGTCATTTTTCGGGAGGACTAGAAACAGCTGAGCCAGCGAGTATGTAAAAAGCCCTATGTCAGAAAGAGGCAAAGGAAGGAACCCGAAGAGGCTGAGAGATTCTGTCAAGCTATTGGCTTTCCCTTTAGGGGTAAATGAGGGGAGTTTACTCTTGCTTCTCACTTGTGTACTGCAAAAGAAAAAGGCAAAAATCCCCGAACCCAGGCCAGCCACCAGCCTTGTACACTCAACCCTCGCACTTACCACTGGTGGGCAGGCAGCTGGCAAGCAGGGCTTGCCAATAGTCATGGGAGGAGGCAAAAATATGGGACAATTTGCCCATTGTTAAGAAAAAGTCAGGACTGCAGCAGGAGGCCTTAAGTAAGCCCTTGGCCACCTCATGGGCCTGCTCCCTGCTGCTTAGCCAGGCTCTGACAAGTGTCCCTGAGGAGCAAAGCTGATGAGGTCGACCAGCAGTGTTGAAGGGCCGAGGTTGGTTCTCATAGACTTTAAGGTCAGAAGGGACCATTATGATCATCTTGTCTGACCCCCTGCATAACGCAGGCCACAGAATCTCACCCACCCCCTCCTAGGATAATCCTCTCACCTATATCTCAGATATTGAAGTCCTCAAACGATTCTGGAACGTGATGGTTCCCTGGAGTGATCTTGGATGTACAAATGGATTATGCCAGCCAATGGGGATTGCTTTTTGGTGAAATTAGGAGCTGCCCTGTCCTGAACTGCTCTGGAACTGGCTGTGTGTGACGTGTGGGATGTGTAGGGAATGTGGATCTTTAGCTAAAAGATTTTGCAGTGGGAACAGTGAGAGCCGGGAGCACTTTCAAAGGGGCGTGCTTAGCCAACAGTCCCTCAGCCCCTGCAAAGAAATCATTTATCAAGAAAGCAGTACGGAAAATATATCTCCCCTGGGGAATGAGGGTGTACACATTTGGAGACTAACGTTGGCTATTTAAATAAAATAGAGAACATTAAGTTCTGTTTCAAAAACAAATCCAGTTGCAACCTTCACGATGGAGCCTATCAGGTTGGTTAGGGTTGCCAAGTGTCTGGTATTGACCCAGACAGTCTGGTATTTTCGCTTCCTGTCCGGTAAAAAAATTCAGAAAATACCAGACACCTAAAATGTCCGGTATTTTCTGGTTTTTTCCCTGCCAGGAGGCAAAGATACTGGACACCTGGCAACCCTATGACATACTCAGCAAGTGGGCACATCCCCCACCTCCTGGCCCGCTACCCCCAACTTGGTTCCACAGGGAAGCTCCCGTCTGGCTCGACCAACAAAACAAGATGGCCGCCGGGAAAAACCTAAAGACCCGAGCTAGGGGAAGTGATGCCTTCCCTGGATCTTAGTGATCAACCTTCTCTCTTCCTATCCCTATTCTGACTCTGCACACAATTGCAGGGGCCGTGCTGTTTTATTTATTTATTTATTTGCTTAACTCTTGGAGTCCTTTTTTTTTTCCTCAACAACTTTGGTCTCCCCCCTCTTTTTTCCCCCTCAACAGAATGTTTTGGTTTTTTGGGAGGGGAGAGGGTGTTTGGTATTTTTGTTGAAACCATCTGGCAACCCTAAGGTTGATTCCTCCTTAGGGTGGCCTAAAGGAACTAAATGTCCAGTTCTAATAGACTGGTGTGCCCCAGGCTGTTTGTCTGAAAATCCCAAACCATAGTAGTGGGTGTACAGACCTGTAAGGCTTGGCTACATCTACTCCTCGGCTTGGCTGTGGAATGCAAACTCTGCCATGAAGCTGAGTCAGCACTAGTGAGCAGCAATGAAACTAAGACTCTGCAGGACTCCAAAGATGCCCGCTCATTCTGGGACTCTGCTGTCGTTAGTAGCAAGTTAATTGCAATTGGTAAATAAGCGGGGGAGAGGAGTGTGATATTCCCTGCTGGTGTAATTCCATAGACGTGACTGGAATAAACGCCAGTAGAGATTCTTGCCCGTTGTGGTAGAAAAACACAACACCGGTGTGTCACCATGCTGTTTTCAAAACAACACAAACATAACAATACGAATAACAACGCAAACTCCCCAATAACTCAGAAGACTTTTCCCCTTACCAAGCACTGGGGCAGAGTTAATGCAGGAATAGCTGCTTTGCTTGCCTCTTTTTTTAAAGTTTTTGACGCTGGAGATGCAGGATACTGGCTCCTGCTCCAGGAGCTCAGCGGCCTACACTCCTGGCAGATCAGTGTGGGACCGTGAAACGGGTGGTGCTGGTCTGTCTTTTGGAACTCCTGTTGGACCTTCATTGCTTCTCTGGAGCAAAAAAGCTGGAAGTGGCTCTGAGGAGCCCAACCCACCTGAAAACGAATACCGTTTTCTAGGGCAGGTGAGGCCGGGAAGGCAATTGATGCAGGGTCAGTGCACCCCCGCTCTTTGAGGAGGGACAGGCATTGAGATGCTTGGACAGCGTCCTTCAGCCTGGCCGACAGCCTGCAAGCGCTTGGGGCAGGTTTACCGTTAAACCTGAGTGTTGTCGGACGAGTCCTGTGCAACTCTGTGGGAGGATCTGCATGCTGCAGGCGAGCGCATACAGCTCTGCAGGGTTGGCCGCGAGCTCCGGCCGCCCCTTGTCTCCTTTGTAGCGGGGATGCATTCCTGCCACCCTAGGCTGCTCGGCGTTTAGCAGGGCCGGGAGGAAGCCGTGGGCCTCTGTGCACCAGACCTGTAGTAGCTACTTGGGAAGCTTCCTAATCAGGAGTCCGCTGGTCACCAGATCTAGGCAGAGGCAGAAGGTGCTCTTCATGTCCGCAGGCCCCTACCCCCTTCCTCTCTCCAGATGTCAGCTTCTTTTCTTGTCCTGTACTAATCACTGCCCTACCATACTTCTCCCTGACTAACTGTTTTCATCCCTGGACGGGATCTTGCGATGTAGCGGGGTTACCCACTGACATGCCTAGAGTCTCTCCAGGGTTTGATTCTGCCCTTGGGGAAGAATGCAGCTTCCTCATAAAAAGGGAGTAAGAGCTGGAGCATTGATGCTTCTGCTGCTTCTAGCAACCAAGCCTACATCTATGCTGCAATTCAACATCCACAGCTGGCCTAGGTCAGCTGACTCAGTCTCGGGGGACTCAGGCTGCCAGGTTCTAAAATTGCTATGGAGTGGTTGGAGCCAAACTCCGGGATGCCACAACGAGTGAGGGTCTCAGAGCCCAGTTAGCTCTTGTGGTTAGCTAACCTTGAAGCCATAGGACAGCTGTTAAGTTTTCTGCATGCGCCATATGCATACGTGATTATAGGCTGCCATCTGCTGGTCAGCACAGTTCAGCCCAATTAAAAATAATCCTATGGCAAAGTCCCCCCACGTTTCTTGCCTGCTATGAATGTCTTTAGCTTGCATAAAGATTGTATGTGTCCCATGATAGTATTGCAGTCAGCGCTAGCATGTTACAAAATCACAGAAATCTCTGTGAAACATGCAACATCAAACATTCATCTAATAGCAACGCTAACAGTGGGTTATTTTTGTACTGTAAACCTGGTTTTCCAAAATTAGGTTTGTCATTAAGAGTGTTGCTATTTCAATTGTTGGTTGTAGTCACAGCTGGGACGGGCAAACTAAAGTATTTCCTAAGTTTATAAAGGTCATAAAAACAAGAATAGAAGACTATACCTCCTGCTAGATATTGTTTTCCACACGGGACTCCCAGACTTTATTAAAATGCTTTATTTTCACAGATGTTGCCTGTCTACACTGGCCTCTTCTGGAAGAGCTCTTGTGCAAAAGGGCTTCTTCCTGAGAGAGAGCATCAGAGTTCTGGTGCAAGAAGCCCTGATTTTCTACAGTACAATGTCAGTTTACTTGCGCAAGAACACGCGGCCAGTGTAGACAGGCAGCATGTTTTTGTGCACGAGCGGCCGTTTTCACGCAAGAACACGCCAGTGTAGACACAGCCTAAATGTTCTATGAAAACTCTTCCCTTAATGCAAGATCCCCCCTCTCAATTTTTTATGTTCTAAATTTTTTTCTTCTCTCTGGAAATATTAAAATTACAGAGAAAAGTGGAGGTCTGAGTCCAAAATCAAACCTCCAAATGAATGCTGGTCTGTGCAGATGCATTTCTCTGTCTTTCTATTAATTACCCCATTGCAGTGAATATGTGGGTTTCAATATGTATTATCCACTCCTGTTTTTCCATATAGATAGAATACAAATGACATGTGCCAATGAGTTTCAAATAGTCCCCTACTTGAACCACTGCTGAGAACTTAGACTAGGACGTCTGGGGTGCACACAGTGGATTTCTTAATGTTATCTGCTGTTATAGAGCAAAATCCCTCTCGGATTTCTTTTTTCACTGAGGATCTTCCTGCCCATGGTGGTTGCTTCACAAATACAAATGAAATTTAACAAATCCCCACCACCCCAAATGAAGGCAGACAGTTAATAAAACACAGCAAAGGGGCCAGGATGGAAGCTACTAAATCCTTGTTGGAAAAGAGGAATTTTCTCCTGCCGGACGTCCGTCTGTAACGACACTCTCTGAGTCACAATTGTTTCCTCAGCACCCGTCCACTTCTCAAACCAGATTACTCTGCCGAGGCCTGTGGGGTCTCTGAAGTGAATCCACCGTCTGGACCTCCTTTGCTGCACCTATGGACTCTCATTGTCCGTAGCTGTGTACGTTACTTCTCTCCACATGTGGTGTCCTCAGGAAAGAGAGCCAATGTCCTTCTCCCGCTTTAGCTTGATGCCTCCTGAAAGGCAGGCCCCGAGGGTGTACACAGTACTACCTTGTTGCAACTGATACAGCAAGGTTAGATTTGAAACAGAAAGCAGCTGGCAACCTGCCATGCCTCCTGCATGCAAAGCACGTAATTATTTAACCATTGTGTTGTCCTATTTGTTTCTAATCTACGCTCCTGGCAGATAGGGGTTTTAAAAACCACTTCTGGCATCATCGTCTTCAGCCACGATGCTTGTTACATGTAGGGATGTTAAAATGCGTTTATTTAGGTAAACGTGTAACCACTGAAAATGCCAGTAGCTTACACGGGGGGAGGAAGGGGAACTTTTAAGCCGGCTTCCCGTGAGCACTGGCTCCTAGGGAGCCACCTGCCTCCCTGCACTGCTGTCTCGGGGCTGGGAGGGAGACTGAGGTTAACCAATGAGCCCAGACTTATTAGGCTTAACTCCATAAGAGGCATGTGAGAAATAAAGTCCTTTGCTATTTGTACTAGCCCCCTCTGGGTCTCCTCTGTTTCTCTCCCACCGTGCCTTGTAAGGCTGCTTGGCCTCCGGTGACTGAACCAACACTTCCAAATTGCCGAACTGGCTCATGAAGCAGGAGCCGCTATCTCTTAACTCGCCACAAGCCCTTTGTGACTCAGCTACACTTCACCATGGTGGCTGCTTTGTGATTCAGGCTCCAAACCACATGAGTCGCAATCTACCAAGGAAGAGGTAATCGTCGCTTTCCTTTAGGAATTAAAAACACGAGTCAATATTTAACCATGGTGATCAGAGATCTCACACCTGTGCACCTGGTCTGATACACTGCTGCTGGCCTTGACGGCAGATTTGACACTTGGAACAGCAGCGGGCCTTAAATCCCTTGAAACAAAAGACAGCACTATGTAGCACTTTAAAGACTAACAAGATGGTTTATTAGGTGATGAGCTTTCGTGGGCCAGACCCACTTCCTCAGATCAAGTAGTGGAAGAAAATAGTCACAACCATATATACCAAAGGATACAATTTTAAAAAAATGAACACACATGAAAAGGACAAATCAAATTTAAAAATCCTTTTCAAATGTGTTCATTTTTTAAAATTGTATCCTTTGGTATATATGGTTGTGACAATTTTCTTCCACTATTTGATCTGAGGAAGTGGGTCTGGCCCACGAAAGCTCATCACCTAATAAACCATCTTGTTAGTCTTTATAGTGCTACATCGTCCTGTTTTTTGTTTCAGCTACACCAGACTAACATGGCTACATTTCTTTCACTATTTTAAATCCCTTGGGCGCTTTTCAAAATGTTACCCTTTCTCCTCAATAACAGCACTGCTGTGGGGCCAGGAAAGACATCGCGGGCCTTCTACCTTCTAGGGAGGTAAATTCCTGGTTAAAAAGTTAACCAGTTAACTCTGGAGCAGCGCCCCACCCTCGGCGCAACACATCGGGCCGAGCTGGCCTGCTCCAGCCTGTCCAGGCCAGCCATACCATGGGCAGTTCCAGCCAAACCGGGGCGGGTGTGGGGCTGCTCCAGCAGGGCTGAGCTGCCAGTTCACCAGTTACTGGGTAAGCATGCCAGTAAAGCTGATGCTTAGCAGGTAACCGGTTAATCCTCTGCATCACTACTGCCTTCCCTTCATACCCAGCTGGGCACTGAGGCTGATGCTGTGCAATTGTAACTCACACCGTGTGGTACGTGGCATGGGATGCTTTGTATAAAACACCACCCTATGTGGCCATTTAGTCTCTGAACCTGTTAGGCAGGGATGAGGAACCTTTTGGGTCGGGGGCCCCTGACCCACAGAAAAATCAGTTGGGGACACAAAAAACCCTCCTTGACATGACACCCGACTGGGAAGCAGAAAGACACTCCCCACATTCCCTCATACACCAGAGCTTACGGGGGGCCAAGACAACTCCATTTTGTGTGTGCCAGTCCTGTGGTGAGGCAGGGGGGCTCTGAGTTTGGGGGCTGGATCCAGGCAAGCTGGGGGCTGCATCTGGCCCCCTGGCCTGAGGTTCCCCACCCCTGCTGTTAGGCATGGAAGGACCTGGCCTTTTTCTGTTGACGGTTCATTTAGTATCACTCTCTCCAGCTGTTCTAAGGTTGGTTTAATTTTCATGTGAGAAACGGGACACTTCCACCCACTCAATTAGCCTCATTAGCACCAGCGCTACAATTGACAGGTAATTTTTTTTCCCCTCTCCCTTCTTTTTCTGTTATAAATTCTGGGTTCCTGTTTTTTCCACTCCAGCTCATCTAAGGAAATGGGTTTTGCCCACAAAAGCTCAAGATCCTACATATATTTGTTAGTTTCTAAGGCCACTGCGGCGCTATTTTGGGATACTTCCGGTAGCCTGAAATAGCGTTTTTTGAACAAGCCCGTTATTTCAAAATATAACGAGCTCACTAGTCCAATGTCCTGGTAAACCTCATTCCACGAGGAGTAAGGGACATTTCAGAATAGTGGGTTATTTTAAAATTTGGCACTGTGTAGACCAATTTGGCCAAATTACCAAATAAGCTATTTCAAATGGACTTTAAATAAACTATGCGTAGCTTATTTCGAGCTAACGGTGCAGTGTAGAGCGTAGATGCCCCAGGACTACTCTTTGTTTCAGAGATGGATAGGACAAGGATCATATTTATTTCAAAGTCCTCTTCCAGCAGCTTTTCGCAAGTGCTATTTATGGATGCTCTTGAAAGCGTTTTAGCGGTAAGAAACTGACTAACCAGACTTGCATTTTAATGTGCACGGTTGCAGTTGCATGGCTTAGAAGTCTACTCTGTGCTTTACCCGACATTTTTTGTAGTATTTCTTCCGGTGGTTTGTGATCTCCCTGCCTTGATCGATCGCTGCCCATAACGCTCATGACTAAAACAGCTTGCATCTAAATCTGATTGCCAGCCTTCCTGGGTCAGTGGGCGCACTGCTTTGTTGCTTTAGTCAACATGCCAGCCGTTCCCTAGATCTGCTACATCGACAGCCGGTGGATCGATCTCATCGGCAGTGCAGACCAGTCGTCTCCAATTTTTTTAACCACAAGATCACTTTTTCAATTTAAGTGTAATGTCAGATCTACCTCAAACCCAAATAGCCTCGCCCCACTTCCTTCCTGCCCCTTCTTTGAGGCCCTGACCCTGCTTCACCCCTTCTCCGAGGCCTCCCCCTGCTCACTCCATCCTCCTTCCTCCCCCATCCTCACTCACTGTCATCAAGCTGGGTGGGGGGTGGGGGGCAGGCTCTGGAATTGGGCCAAGGAGATTGGAGTGTGGGATGGACTAGCCTACAGTGAGGGATTAGGGTCCAGGAGGGGTTTCAGGGTGCACGCTCTGAGAAGGAGTTTGGGTGCAGGGGGACACACATCTGGGGCAGGAGGTTGGGGGCAGGAGGAGGTTCAGGGCTGGGGCAGGGGTTCAGGAAGCAGACTCTGGCTGGGCACCATTTAACTGAGACGGCTTCCGGGTGGTGGAGCAGTGGGGTTAAGGCAGCTTACTCCTGCACTGGCCCTGCACCGCTCCTGAAAGCAGCTGGCATGTACAGCAATGGTGCCATGTGCTGCCCTTTATCTACAGGCACTGAGCCTACAGCTTCTACTGGCCACGGTTCCCTGTTACTGAGCCTTGGCAGCTGCTGGAGTGGTGTCTGCAGGCAAACACAGCGTGTGGAGACCCCCTGCTCTGCTTCTTTCAGGGACAGCAGGGACGTGCCAGCCGCGTCCAGGAGCAGCAGTTACCAAAGGGATAGTTACTCCAGCCGTGCCAGCTTAGGCATTTGAGAACTCACTACCCAAAGAATTAAATATGAGTCAGAGAGACATGAAAAGGATGAAATGCTCAGACCAGTCACAAACCAAAACGAACCCACTTTGCAAGCAGTACAAGGAGTAACAACGACCCCCCATGTATGTGTTGGGTTGGAAGAGGGGAGGGAAGGACAGAGAGAGTGTGTGTGTGTGTGTGTGTGTGTGTGTGTGTGTGTGTGTGTGTGTGTGTGTGTGTGTGTGTGTGAGAGAGAGAGAGAGAGAGAGAGAGAGAGAGAGAGAATGACAAAGACACACACAGGGTGTGAGAGTGACAGATTTGCATTGCTAAGCTCCCTCCATCCCCTTCTCTCTGTGTGGAGACAGGGTACAGGAGTGGGGGGGGGGAGAGACACTCTGACATCAGCCCTCCCCCTCTTCTCCCACACCCTGCCCCGCAAGCTCCTGGGGGGCAGCTCTAAGGCAGAGGGCAGGAGCAGCAGGACAGTGGGTAGAGGGGCAACTAAAGTGCCAGCACTTGACAGCTTCCTGGCCAAACCAGTCCGGATCCCCTGTCAGAGGCTCTAAGATCTACCGGTAGCTCCCGATCTAGTGGTTGGTGACCACTGGCGTAGCTGTAGCCTGAGACAGTCGGCTGAACTCTCATAAGGACAACGGACCATCACAAATCTCCCCACCTTTTGTTTCCAGCATGGCATGTTTCTTTTGCTTTGCCTTGGCTGACAGAAATACAGAGCAAAACGAGTATTAGCGCCCCCCCCAAATAAAAACAAAATCAGCCTTCCTCTGCTCTCCTACTGTCCCCCTCCCTGCCCCAAATCCTCCTCTTCCGAAACAAGACACCCCCCTGTGCTCGCTTCCCTTTCTGGGCGGAGGGGGAGAAGATAAACCACGTGTGACCAGTGTGCAGTCAGTTGCTGGACGCACTCGTGGCAGGTGCTCGGATATTTCCGATCCGACGGCGATGAGCGAGGAACTCCCTCCCGTAAGTCGGCTTTCTGGGATCTAGTAAACTGGCACTTGCCTGGCTAGCTGGAGCAGAGGCCAGGATCCATCCTTTTGAGTGAAAGAGCAGCTGCTGCACCTGCAGCTGGAAAACACGGAGTGGAATAGAAGTGGAAACTACAGAGGCAGTTGTGCCAGGGCCGGGTTCATTTTCACAAAGGATTTCCCGGTTTGCTGTTTCACATGTGCCCCGAGGCGGCTTTGCTACCCGGTAAGTGCCGTGTGGCTGTTCCAAAACTTTCAGTGGAGGATTCGTTAGCATAGCGGGGATGTGATTTGCAGATTCGCTCCTCGGGTTTAACTTGGCTTCCTTCTGCAACTGCCCAACCCTTCACCCAACCAGGGCCGGCGTTTCATTCCAGCCCTGCGTCATGGACCGCAATGAATCTCGTGCATTTTTGGCCCGAGGCCAAATTGCATCCCTGGGGCCCTGCCAATGACTGTGTTAATAATGTTCATCTCCATGTAATGTTACTGTTCCCTGTGTCCTACACCTCCTCCAGAGACTCAGCCAAGCATTTAAGCATGTGCCCAACTTTGAGCCGATCCAAGTGCAGGCAAGGGGTTACTCACCCCTGGTCTCCTGAGGGACTTACTCAAAGTTCTGCAGGTTGTGGAGGGCGATGTTCCTTTTAATTTTTTTCCTCAACCAGGTGCAGAATAAATTTTGTTCTGTGCACCGGGCCATGTGCAGATGTGCACCACCAGCAGACACACATGCTGCTGACTGTGGGCGCTCTGCTAAATCAGCTGGGCAGCATGACCATCTCTCCTGGGCAGCTTCCCAAGTGCTCAACTTATAAGGAACACAGGGGGAGGGGGTGGCATGGCCCAACCACTCATAAGCCGTGATCCTGCCCCTCTGTAGGAGCAGGGGCAGGCCCAGGTCTCTGCGGAGTGTGGGGAGGAGTGTGGAATGTCTCCCCCCATCTTGAAATATCTGAGCTGGCCCCACGGCGCCTCACACCCTTAAAGTTAGATCCGTGTGTCAGTCTCTTGCTTGAGAGGACAGGAATCTAATGACATCAGCTGGGAAGTGGCCGCGGAACAAGCTGTTAGCTGTGGCATCCAGCAAGCCCACTGGGAGCAGAGTTTGCTGGCTGGGTTCGGAGCATTGGCCGCACGCGAGGGCTAAGTGGCACGGCAGGAAGCTCTGCAGCAGACTGGAAATGGCGCCACCGCTTCATCTCCAGCAGTGTCCCGAGGGCCGGCTCGCCTGTCAGCCGGCGTTCCCTCGTGTAGCCCCCCAGCCAGGCCAAACTGCAGGCGCAGAGGTGCCTCTGGAGAGAGGGGAGGCCAGCGCGGACGGCTGTGACCTGTGGGACGGGCTACCCGGCTGCCTTGACAAGGTGGCAGCACGTGGGTGGCCCGGCGTTGCTGTGGCTCGTGTTAGTCACCCCGGGCCGAGGCCTGGGCGTGAGCCGGCACCTGGCAGGGTTGAGCAAGGCAGCCCTTTCCCACGGCCGGGGCGTTCGCAGCAAGTTCTGCTCATCCCGTCAAGCTGGGAGAGGGTGAAACCAAATGCATTAAAGGCTCGTGTTTGCCAACAGGCCCCACCCCGCACGCCTTGGGCGAGCCTCAAAAGCTGCAGCCCAGCCCGTCTGTCCTTGTTTCTCTCCTCTCCGCCTCCCTCCTCCTCCCGCCACTAGTCCTAACAATCCCCCCCCAGAGGGTGACCACAGCACAGCCCGGCTGTTTGGGACAACCCCAGGACTCAGGGATTTATCTGATCTAGGTGCCTCTTTTCCCTCCTCCCCTCCCTGATTTTTCTCAGTTGCTCCCTGGTCACGCGCTTCCCTCCCTAATAGCTTTCTGGGTCATTTCCATCTACTACAGGGGTCACCAACCAGTCGATCGGGATCTACCGGTCGATCTTGGCGCCTCTGACAGGGGATCCTGACAGGTTTGGCCAGGAAGCTGACAAGCACTGGTACTACAGTTGTCCTTCTACCCACTGTCGTGCTACTCCCCTGGATGCCTCCTGCTTGCTGTGCAGGGCGTGGGAGGGAAAAGGGGGGGTGCTGATGTCAGGGTGTTCCTCTTCCCCCAACTCCTGTACCCCATCTCCACACAGAGAGAAAGGGATGGAGAGAGCTTGGCAATGCAAATCTCTGTCACTCTCTCACACACACACACACACACTGTCCGTCACTCTCCTCTCCTGACCCAACCCGTACGTGGGGGGTTGTTGTTACTTTTCCTGCTTGCAAAGTGGGTTAGTTTTGGTTTTTGACTGTCCCCACTCTGAACCCCATCCTACACCCAACCTCCTGCCCCCGATGTGAGTCCCCCTGCGCTCAAACTCCTTCCCAGAGCTTGCACCCTGAAACCCCTCCTGGACCCCAGTCCTTCCCCCTGGGCTAAGCCTGGAGCCCCTCCCACACTCCAGATCCCTTGGCCCAAGACCAGAGCCTGCCCCCCAACCCCCTACCCCAGCCTGGTGACAGTGAGTGAGGTTTGGGGAGGAAGGGGGATGGAGGGAGCACGGTGAGCCCTCGGAGAAGGGGTGGAGCAGGGGCAGGGCCTCAGAGAAGGGGCGGGAAGGAAGCGGGGCGAGGGTATTTGGGTTTGAGGTAGATCTGACATTGCACTTACATTGAAAAAGTGATCTGGTGGATAAAAAGGTTGGAGAGCTCTAGCATAGACTCTTTCAAATATATGTCTGTGTGTCCACCGGTCTATCTGTTCAAGAACTCATAAATGGTAAGAGCTAGGACCACCAAATTCGGAATGCAGCTTCCTCCGATCTTAACTGAAAACAGGGTCAGGGGTTGGTGGTGCCAGAAAAATGGGAAGTGCCTGGAATGGGATTGTTTCTCCTAAAACCATACAGAAAAGAGACAATCACCAGGCTGGCGAAAGGAGCTGGTTGGGGGCCTTCCCCTCCCTCAGCCAGGACTGCCCCATCCCCCCACCCCCTAGGCACCCATCTACAGATCTCCCCTGACACTAAGGCAGGCTCTGGAGTCTAGGAAATTGACCAAACTGGCTCCCAGCGCCTGAGCACTACAGTCTGACAAGGCTGCAAGAGCAAAAGGAAGCATGATGTTCGGTTTGGCGCACTGCAGCCAAGCGTTAAATGCCCCCGATTCCCAAAGCCCCTCACCAGCGCAGGGCGGACTGGCCATGAAGGAGGGAACAGTCCCTGTTGAATTGTTTTCTACTTGCCCCAAAAGGGAGTTTTGCTACTCATGCCAGGAGGGCAGGGCCATAACCCTGTCTAAATGAGCAGACAGGGTCGATCGTTCCGCTGGATTCAAAATGCATGGGGGTGATTCTCAATCATACTAGGGCTCCTCGACATGCCTCTGCTAATAGCGGCTGGCGGGCTCCATTTGCTGCCACAGCGGTGACACAGACCCTAGTGGAAATGTGAGCTATTGGTTCACTGTGGCAGATGGCTGCGGTGAGTTACAATAAGTTAAAGGTGTGATTTCCACTCTCTTGGGGGAGTCACTTACCCCCAGGCCAAATGAGCAGAACATCTCTCACATCAGACCTGCAGTGACATGTGCTTGCCTCACACGCAGGTGTGAGAGATACACAAGGGGTCGAGGCAGCGGAGAATCAGAGCCCGGGTATTGTTGAATAGGCTCCTGATTGGAAACTGATACACTACGGATCCCAGCCCAGTTTTATACTGTGCCGCTCCACTGACTTGAATGTCGTCGCTCCTGCTTTAGACTGGGCTAAGAGAGAGGGGCCGCTTGCAGTCTCCTTTTCTACTGGTTGGCAGAAGAACAGATTGAAAATGACTCAGAGGGGGAACCATATTAGTCTGTAACACTGAGGACTCACACAACTGCACTCCCTCTAATGTGATCAATGCCTCTGTGCTGTGTACATTGGCCAAACTGGACAGTCTCTGCGATGAGGGATAAATGGACACAAATTAGACCTCCAAAAAGGTAACACACATAAACCATAAATCATATAGGGGAAGATTTTAACCTGCCTGGTCACTCAATCATGGATTTAAAAGTAGCCATCCTTCTACAAAGGAATTTCACTAACGGATTACAGAGGGAGAGAGTCTGCAGAACTGGAATTCATCTTCAAATCTGACACCCTTACCCTGGGCTTGAATAAAGACATTAACTGGTTAACGCACGACAAAGCCAATTTCCCCGTCTTTGACATTTGCATTTCCGCATCCAAAGCTAGGATTGGGACACATCCAGTCCACTTAATTAGCTTCATTAACACGGGTCCTACAATTGACAGGTAACTGCTTTTGCTGTTCTGTACATACCTTGGATTATGTTATTTCCACTCCAGCTCATCTGATGAAGTGGGCTTACCCACGAAAGCTCATGTTCCTATATATTTTTGACAGTTTCTACGGTGCCACAGGACTGCAAATGGTGACTGAAAATGCCTTTTGCATGGGAACCTTCTCGAAGGAATTTAACTCCTCTCTGCCGAGGAGGAAATCAAAAGCAACGTTAATTGCCCAGGAACCACAGGAATTGTGTCCCAGGCCTTACGCAGCATGTGTCTCCCCATCCCCAGGTAGCGCAAGTGAGCCTGGAAGCGGGTGGGTGTCAGGAAGGGGCGATAAAGGACACTGACTAAAACTATCTGGATTATTGCATCCAATTCTGGGCCCCCTATTATAGAAAGGATGTGGACTCATTGGAAAAGGTCCAGCAAAGAGCAACCAAAATGATTAGGGGGCTGGAGCACATGACTTATGAGAAGCGGCTGAGAGATTTGGGCTTGTTTAGTCTGCAGAAGCGAAGAGTGAGGGGGGATTTGATAGCAGCCTTCAGCTTCCTGAAGGGGGGTTCCAAAGAGGATGGAGAGAGGCTGTTCTCAGTGGTGGCAGGTGGCAGAACAAGGAGCAATGGGCTCAAGTTACAGTGGGGGAGGTCTAGGTTGGATATTAGGAAAAACTATTTCACTAGGAGGGCGGGGAAGCACTGGGATGGGTTCCCTAGGGACGGGGTGGAATCTCCATCCCTGGAGGTGTTTAAGTCTCGGCTTGACGAAGCCCTGGCTGGGATGATTGAGTTGGGTTGGTCCTGCCTTGGGCAGGCGGTTGGACTCGATGACTCCTGAGGTCTCTTCCAGTCCTCGGATTCTATGATTCTAATCATATCAAACAAGAGGATACTGAAGGCTACAAGTGCTCAGAGAGGTCAGTCGCTGATGCTGCAGTAGGGAAAGGGGCGTGGGACCATCTCGGAGCGCTGATTAACCTGCGTGCACCAAAGTAAATGCTGATAGACGGGCCCTGGGAATATCCTGGAGAAATGTGCACTTGTGAACTCAGCAGTGTCGCACCAGCATAACACAGGGGCTTGGAGCTCACTGATGAGTCCTGAGGGGCCCCGACGTGTGTTTACATTAGCAGCATTTGCCTCAGACAGGCGTTGTCAAGCCGGTACCTTGGTTCTGTGGGGAAGGAGCCGCGGTGGGGGGGCAGCAGACCCGGGACTGTATTCTCAGCTTCGCTCGCCGTGCCTGGCCTCCCCACGGATGTCCTGGTGATGACTGTGCTTATCCAGCTCTGCCAAGTGCCTTGACCTCTAGGGCTGAAAAGCATAGGAGGGAATCTGGGTCATTTTGCTGTTTAACCCAGCCTCTGGCCCCTGCTGTGGTTATGGGGCAGGTTTCACTGCACAGCCCTGGCGTGCCTGTATTGGAATGTCCCACTCCTCACGGCCATTGGGGGGGCACGTCTGAACAGATGCAGCTGCCTTTAACAGGGTGCCACCCCATGACGTGATTAAACATCTAGCGGAAAATATAGTGCTTCGAGAGTATGCTGTTCGAACACTTCCAAGTCTATTAACTCCAAGCCAAACGTCTGGCCGCAGCGCCTCCTCCTCTACCAAGACTTTTTTATTTTATTTTATTTTTTATTACAAAGGCAGTCACACAAAAATGAGAATTTCGGAACGTGGGGAAAACATTCTATTCCCTGCATTTAGATCAGCTGTTCTCAAATTTTAGCTACCCGAGGAAGCTCCCGTTTTGATTTAAAATTTTTTACAGACCCCCCCACTCTCGCCCTCCGCCCCAGCCACCACCTCCACCCCTTTTTCCAAGGCCTCACTCTGCCCCACCTCTTCCTGTCTCCACTCCACCCCAGCCCTCCTCTTCCCTCACCTGAGCGCGCCCCATCTCTGCTTGCTTCCCCCCCCCAGCACCTGCCTCACGCTGTTTCCCTGATGATCAGGACAGGAGCACTGGTAGGGAGGGGGAGGAGCTAATCGGGGACCTCCTGGAACACCCCCATGGATCCTCTGGGGACCGCGGACCCCCATTTGAGAAACACTGATCGAGGCGATTCAAAGTAACCCAAAACCGATTTCAGCAAACGTCCATGAAAAACAGCACCTCTGATGTGAGATCGCAAGGCAAACACCTAATTTCAGATCCTCACTTTCCGCCCAGCTTTGTTCCAGAAAACAGGGTTTTATAATGAAAATGCTTTCCCGGTGAGCTCTCCGAGGACTCGAATGGTACCTTCTCAGTCATTGCAGAAGCTGAGAACGTCTCAGTCGTTCAGAGATTTTAGCTTCAGAATGCCCGGGCAGGAAGAGAAGTGGCAGTGTTCCCATTGTGCAGAGGGGGAACGGGGGCTCTGAAAAAGGAAGTGACTGGCCCGCATTCCCATGTGAGGGTCTGTGACAGAACCAGGAACTGGACCACGGTCATTTGACTCCAAGTGTACTGTCCCCAGCCCTGGGTGCTGGAATTAGAGATGGCGGGAGTGGCGTGAAGTGATTTCCAGCACATACAGTGTGGTTCAATACCTCCCAGCAGCCTCACTAAACTGTTCCAGCACCAAATTGTTCTAACATGAATGCAGCTACCTATAAGCATGCCTGTGAGGGGGTTCAGGGCCGATAGGGTGCTCTACTAAGCCAGATCCTGCCAGCCGCTCTGTGTGGACAGCCCCCTGTCCCTCTGAAGGCAACGGGCCTTGGCAAAGCAAGTAAATGAGAGGATGGGGATCTAAGAGATGTACTGGAACAGGGTCTTTGTTTGTTTCTAGAAGCCTGCTCTCATTTCTGGCCCTCAACCTGACAGTCACTAAAGCACTTTTCAAGGTAGGATTTCAAAAGCACTAGGGCTTGGCCTAATGCTGCCCTCTTTGAAATGGATAGTAAATTTCCCATGGACTTCCCACACCCACATGACGTCCTCCGAGTGCCTAACGAGTAATTGAACTGGCTGCCAGCTCCGTGAGGGCAAGAGGAAGAAATGATGGAAGAAGGGCAGGCTCTGGGTGTCTCTAATGCTAGAAAATCTAGCTACCAACTTCCTCCAGTTTTGTGCAGCTGCACTGGTGCTAGGTCACTCATGAAGACATTTTGCAGGCACTTCACTGCTAGGTCATTAAAACATGCTCCGTTGTACAGCTGCCCCAGACTCATCAACATAAGCACCCCCTTGCTACCGAGTGCAGGTGCCCGGTCGTGAGAGTTTCCGTAATGCTGGGTTGTGACTCCGGTATCAGTGGATCTCAGCTGCTCTGACCCACTAAATGGACCCCAACTTGTCATTGTCATCATCTGTATCTTAAAAGGATCATGCAAGGATCGTATTGGAACTGGTCACATGCTGGCCATTAATACTCTTGAGCGGTGCATGCAGAGGTGATATATGGAAAATTATAAATATGTGATGGCCCCTAACGTGGTTGGCCAGCAAGGGTGAAGTCACCCTGCTTTCGACAAAGGAATGTGGACCCGCCTGCTTGAATGTCTCCAGTAAAAACTGAGCAAGGAGAGACAATGCAAGTACATTTACATCAAAGGCCAACAAAGCCTCCGAACTGGCAAGTGGGGGAGATAGCTAAGAAGCTATCTCAATGCAGGACCACTGCACTAATCAACATCAGCTCGCTGATGGGCCCCTAGAAAGACTTTGAAAACAAAGATACAACGGGGAGGCCATAAGCAGAGAGAAAAAGCCATTTGGGCAGCTTTCTCCTGAGAGGAACCAAAGAAACCCAGATGCATTGAGCTCCATATTTTGGGTCTTGGCTAAAGAATGGGCCAGCCATGCTGCAAGAAGGTCAGTGGTGACAAAAAGTTCCTGGGACTCTGGGTTAAGCTGCGTTGTAGTCTCAGGCTATGTCTATACAGCTTCCCTCTTCCGCAAAAGCCTATGCAAATGAAGCACGGATGAGCATATTGCTGCACTTCATTTGCATAATTAATTAGGAGCTGTTTTTGCACAAGAGGTTTTTGCGCAAGAGCCGTTCTTCCTGAAAAAATGAGGAAGAATGGCTCTTGCACTAGAGGGGGTTTTGCACAAAAAGGCGCTGCGTAGAAAACCGCTCGCGCAAAAATGGCTCCTAATTAATTATGCAAATGAAGTGCAGCAATATGCTAATCCACACTTCATTTGCATAGGCTTTTGCGGAAGGAGGAAGCTGTGTAGATGTAGCCTCCGAAGCGTCTTTTTTTCTTTCTTCGTTCTGTCTTTGTTCCTAAGTTCCTTAACCCTATGTCCTATTAGACATAACCTGGTTTCACAGAATCATAGCATTAGAAGGGACCTCGAGAGGTCATCAAATCCAGTCCCCTGCCCTCCTGGCAGGACCATGCAGCCGCTATCATAATCTTTTAACCGTAAGCCAGTGCAAGGCCTGGATGGATGTGGGGAGTTTGTCAGCTGCTGTGAATCAGCTGCTGTGCTATTGCTGTTAGAGTTGCCAGGTGTCCGGTATTTTTGCCTCCTGTCCGGTAAAAAATTCAGAAAATACTGGACACCTAAAATGTCCAATATTTTCTGGGTTTTTTCCCTGCCAGGAGGTGAAAATACTGGGCACCTGGCAACCCTATGACATACTCAGCAATGGGGCCCCAGGACCCTGCCCCCAGACTCCCTGCTTACCTGGTTTTGCAGGGAAGCTGCTTTCTGGCTCGACCAAGAAAACAAGATGGCCACCGAAAAAAAGCCTAAACTTAGGCCCCGGAGAGCTGAATCAAGGGGAAGCAATGCCTTCCCTGGGTCTTAGTGCTCAACCACTCCCCTCTGCCTAGCCCTGTTCTGACACCACACTTAAAGGGGCCGTGCTGTTTTATTTTATTTATTTATTTATTTTTGCTTAATAGCTCTTGGGGTCTTTTTTTTTAGGGGGGGTTAACAACTTTGGTCCCCCCTTTTTTCTCCCATCAACAGAATTTTTTCCAGGTTTTTTTTTTTTTTTGCAGGGGTGTGTGTTTGGTATTTTTGGTCAAGCCATCGGGCAACGCTAGTTGCTGTAAAGGAGCCACCAACCTGATAGGGTTTTGTGAGTGCTACAGTCTGAGGGGCTGAGCTCTGCAGAGCATGATGGTTTGGGGGGAGTACTCGGATGGAGGAAGATGACTAGGGCCACTGTGCTGTGTGCAGGCTCTGAGCCAAAACCCCTTACTTGGGTCAGTTGGACCCCAGAGGGTCACATTCTCCCTCCCCCGAATATTTTTTTTCTCTATTTGTGGGTGAGGCCTCTTTCCAGTCATCGGGTGGCATTTACTATACACCTGGGCACACAGCAAACTCACCCCCTGCTCTGGATCAATGCCAATCCATTAACACGCCCCCCCTCCCCCAGCGTTTTCTTCTATTGCATCCCACGGAATAACAGATTTTAAGGAGCAAGATGTTGATCAAATAGCAAATTTGGAATTTGTCCACAAATTTGACACTGTTTCCCTGGGCTTGAACCAAGACATTAACTGGATGTTGCATTATAAAGCCAGTCTCTGCTGCCTTTAACAACTGCATTTTTACATCAAAAGCTAAGAATGGGACACTTCCTGCTCACTTAACAATAGCACTGGCACTGCTATTGACAGGGTTGGTTTTTTTTTCTGCTATAAATATCTTGGTTTCTGTTATTTCCACTCCAGCTCTTCTGATGAAGTGGATTTTACCCATGAAAGTTTCTTATCCTGTATATTTTTGGTAGTCTCTTTTGAGAGAGGGTTGCAAATGAAGACATTCAAAATTGCAAATGAAGCCACAATTTAAAAATCCCATGCTTCATTTGCATAATCATGTTATGCAAATACAATATAAATAAATAAAATATAGCGCTATTTCAAAATACAAAACGCAGTGTAGATGCGTTTATTTTGGGAGAACACCCTTCTTCCGAAATAACCCTTATTCCTCATTAAAATGAGGTTTAATAGTTATTTCAGAAGGGTGTTCTTCCGAAATAACCACATCTACACTGCATTTTGTATTTCGAAATAGCATTATTTTGAAATAGTGCTATTTCTAAGTAGCACCATAATGTAATTATGCAAATAAAGCATGGGATATTTAAATCCCGGTTTCATTTTCAATTTCGAATGTCTTCATTTGCATCCCTCTCTCAAAAGAGGATGCAAGTGTAGACATACCCTATGGCGTTACAGGACCATTCGTTGTTTTTAAAGTTACACACTACCACGGCTACCCCTCTGAGACTTTTTGACAGCAAACATATAACAATATCACCAACCCCAAAGAGTCAAAAGTCCTGTTACCCCCCCAACTCATACAACTGGTTTTAAATCAACTCAACTTAGCGCCTCCTCCACTCAGTTTTATTTGCTTTTTGTTATTTTAGCCATCAGTTTTGCTCACTTGCTTCATGTTTTAAACATTTCTCTGTAACCAGGATGGCTAGGGGCTGGGTTTTTTTTTTAAATTGAAATGTGAGATTCTCCTGCTCTCTCTTGGCTTCAGCAGCTGGGCCTTAAAAAGCAGAACAAAAGCACATAAGACTGGCCAGAATGGGTCAGACCAAAGGTCTATCTAGCCCAGTATCCTGTCCTCCAATGATGGCCAGTATGAAGTGCCCCAGAAGCAATGAACACGCAGAGGATCCTCAAGTGATCCACCCCTTGTTGCCCATGTCTAGCTTCTGTCAAATAGAGGCTAGGGACACTACCTCTGTCCATCCTGGCATTGATGGGCCTATCTTCCATGAATGTATCTAGTTCTTTTGTGAACCCGGTTAAAGTCCTGTAAAAGAAAACACCAACCCCGACAAGACATGGGGTAAAATTGTGACTTTGAAAAAGAGGCTGAATTACAAACAGGACGACGCCATGTCCTCATTACTAACATTGGTGGTGGGTGCATGAGCTGTAAGGGAGCCCTTTGGGGGGGGAAATGGGGGCTGCTCTAGGGCATGAAGCCATACCCCACCAGCTAAAGGTGTGATTTCAAACCAGTTGTTTTACACATACACACCCTGTGGCCACGCTCCTATCCCTGTCTTACACCAGTGCAGCTTGCAAGATGCTTGTAAAACCTGTAGGGCTGTGTCCCGTCCCCCGCCTATTGCAGCCAGCTTCCCCGCAGGTGTGACTTTACACCCCTCGCCCCCCGTGTGGACAGAGTCTTTCATACACGTGGCCTGGCCCCGGCGGCAGCAGCTGGAGCGCGCCCCGCTGCCAGCCAATGAGGCCCAGGGGAGTCGGGCTCCCAGCCCCCGCCAGGACCAATGGGAAGCGGGCGCGCATGGAGAGGCGCCGCGCCCGGGCCGCCTGTAGGGGGCGGGCTGCGCTGGTTGTTGCGCTGCGCTGTTTGGTCCCGGCTGCGGCGGCCGGTTCCTTTGCGCTGCGCTGCGCTTGGCTGCGCTGCGCGCTGCTGGGGGAGGCTGCGGCGCCCCCACCCCGGGGCTCGCATGGAGGCAGCAGCGCTGGGCGGCGGTCCCGGGCTGCTGCTGGGTAAGCAGGGGACGGGCTGGGGGGTGGAGCAATGGGCAGTTCCCACGGTGGGAGGGCAGTTTTCAGGGGGTTGCAGGTGGGGGGAGCCCCGGGAGCAGCCCCCCCGCCTGGAGCCGGGAAGCGGGGGGGGGGGGCTCTCCCCGCCTGGCGCCCTCCCCCCCCGCTGGTTCCCCTGCCCAAAGCCCCCCCACTCCCGAGTGAGCCGGCCCTGCCCTGGGGTGCCCGGGGGCTGGCTCTGCTGCCTGTTTGCAGGAGTTTCTGGCTTTAGCAACCTGCCCAGAGCAAGAGCCTGGGCCGCTATTTTTAGCTGCAGAACAAACATTTTATTTTAAGGCACTTGAGGATTCACGTTCTTTGTGCATTAGAATTATATTGAGGGGGGGGGAAGGCGTGTGTGGGGTTGGGCAGCATGGTAGTAGCCAGAGGGTTTGTCCTGCCTGCCCCGAATGCTCCTGTAGCTCCAAACCTGGTTATTTCTAGCAAACTGAGGCCAAGTAATCGGGGATGGGGGTAGAACCTTGACTCTACAAAACTCCTGATGTGTCCGGTTTGCAAGGTGCAGTTTTCTTCATAGGCCGCTGAGATATTTTCAGCTGCAGAAGTCATCAGGTTGAGTTGTTTTATTTTTGGGGGGCAGCTGCTGGTGGCAGGAGGTGGTAAGAGCCATTAGCAGTCCAAGAAGGAGACCCCAATAAGCCACTGGACTCCTTGGCCAAGCAAGTGAAACATCAGTCGCCCTATATATCAGGGGTCCCTTTATAAATGGCGCGAGAAAGGTGAATAAGTGATAGCCATGGTTGATCTGTTCTAGCCAGCATACAAATGGCTTATAACAATCAAGAACCACGTTGACTGATGCGCTTATGAGGATGTAGAAGGCAGCACTTTTGTTTGTAACAAGCTTCTAACCGCTCTTAATTCTTATTAGCCACTTATATTGAAGCTACTTTATAGAGTGTGGCCCCAAAATCTCCTATATGCAAAATGTGTTTTGGTTTAGGCTTTCAAAAAGTGAACAAACAAACTCCCAAACTTCTGTAGGTGACTGGTGGCTCTTAACATCTGAGAGTAAATAGCAAAGGGTTTGTTTGGGTAGCATGTAAGTTGGTAAATAACATGCAGTTTTAAACAAAATACATATCAGTTAATGTTTGAATTACTACTTGTTAGCCTAAAAGGCATGCTTCAGATGTCACAGCTGTTCCGCTCTCCTCTGTGTGGTCCTTATTCCGTCTTGCAATGGATTCATTTAAACAGTTGTTTAAACATTTTTTTTAAAAAAAATCTCACTTAAAAGAGAGAGAGAGAGAGAGAAAATGAAAACACTGCACCTGAAATAAGTTGATGGCCCAAACTGGGAGAGGTCTGGTAACACTGGAATTAAAACGATCAGAAAGGGCTCTCAGGTAATTCTGAGTGAATGTGATTCCCAGTGGGTGTTCCATGCACGCATTTGAGGGTTGATAGGTTTGCTATGTTGTTAGCAAATGTCATGGTCTCTTTACCCCTCCCTCCCTTTCTGATATATTTCCCCCTAAAGGTGAACCGTGAAGGATTTTAAAAAGACTTGGGCTTATCTTCTCCTTTAGTCCTTTAAGACGTATAAAGAGTGTCCAAAAGATTTTTTTAAATTTGTTTTTCAGCTTTAGGCTGAAAAGTTCCATTGGTATAATGGGGTGTGAGTTGGGTTTGATTTTTTTTTTTTTTTTTAGCAAAATAGTTATTCCAGTAAATCCATAGGGTGTTGTATGGATGGAAGGGTGGTTTATATTAGTGCAATTTATTCCTCGTCCTGAAATGGAATGAGTAAGACCAGGATTAGCACTATGATACTGGTGTAATTATGTCCCATCTGGATTTTCATCACTGCATCTTGTAACAAGCCCAGCAGTTTACTAACATTCATTACACCTATTGGAGTTAGTTACACAGAGGTTAGCAAAACTAGAGATGTAAAGGGATGGACTGGTTACTGGGTGATGCTTCTGTCAGGCTACAGAAGCCCCTGCCCGTGGTGAGGTGGCACAGTGGTCACAGCTGGGCAGGAGCAGCCCCCCGTTCAGGGGATCCTGGTTAAACGAAATGTTTAACTGGTTAACTTTTAAAATGGGATTTTACATCCCTAAGCAAAAGCCGAGTTTAAAATGTCTGGCTAGCCTTGTGGTACGAGATAAAGAAACTAGCAAGGAGAGAAGTTCATCATCTTTCCCCTTCAGTGGGTCTGGTGCCCTTCCCTGTTTGAAGAGGTACAATTTTCAGTTTGATGGAGGGGGCTTTAAACTTGCGATTCAGGGAGACATTAATGAGAGGTGTGGGAAGCTTTTTGTGTCGTGAGGTGGTGATCCATGTGGGGTGAGTCTGTGAACACCACTGAGTCTTTGGAAGCTCAGGGGTTAGAGCATTGGCCTTGTGAACCAGAGGTTGCGAATTCAAATCCCACTGGAGCCTAAGGGGCAGGTTCTGGTCGTGCGTTTTTAATGGGTAGCAGGTTTAAAACAAACACAAGGTGTTTTTCTTTACGAAGCTCACTGTCAACCTGTGGAACTCCTTGCTGGAGGATGCTGTGAAGGCCAGGACTTTTATCAGGGTTCAATAAAGAGCTAAGATACATTCATGGAAGATGGGTCTGTGGAATGGCTGTTAGCCGGGATGAGCAGGAATGGAGTCCCTAGCCTCTGTTTGCTAGAAGCTGGGAAATAGTGGCACGAGAGAGATTTCCTGTGTGTTCATTCCCTCCGGGGCACTGGCCACAGTTGGCAGACAGGCTACTGGTCTAGATGGACCGTTGGTCTGACCCACTATGGCCATTCCTATGTTTATATGCTGCTACAGTCCTATGAAAACTGGAGCCTTGATCCCCTGTAGTCATCTGTCCCTTTGTCTTTGCTCTGACAGCCCTCGCACTGGCTTCGGTGGCAGTTGGGCTTGAGTAAGAAGCTACCGACCTGAGCCCTCACTACCTGTCTAAGCAGAGCGCGGGGTCAGTTGGGAACGGCAGGTTGAATTAAAATGCCAAGTAAAAATTCAGTCACTGTGCTTGGTCTGACATCAGCACTTGGCTGTCTCAGGTCAGAGCTCCCTGGTGCGAGGTGTCGTGCTCACGTAGTACAGGCCAGCCCCTGCCCTGAAGTGCTCATGGAAAATCATGGGAGGGAAGGAGCTGAGAGGGGAAATGCTTTGCCCGAGGTCTCACCCCAGGTCTATGGCGGAGAGAAAGCATCACAGCCTGAAGTCAATCAAACCAGCTGTCATCCAGGCCCAGAGAAGAGCAACAAAAATGATGAAAGATCTAGACAACATGAAGGCTGTGTCTAGACTGCATCCCTTTTCCGTAAAAGTGATGCAAATTAGACACGTCGCAATTGCAAATGAAGCGGGGATTTAAATCCCCCCTGCTTCATTTGCATAAACATGGCTGCCGCTTTTTTCCGGCTCGGGGCTTTGCCGGAAAAAAGCTCCAGTCTAGACGGGGATCTTTTGGAAAATAAAGCCTTTTCCGGAAGATCCCTTATTCCTTTTTTTAAGGACGTGATAGCGGTTTTCATGTATCTAAAAGGGTGTCATGGGGGGGGGCGGGGAGGAGGGGAGGGAATTGTTCTCCTTGGCCTTTGAGGATAGGACAAGAAGCGTACAGCAAGGGAGGTTTCGGTTGGACATTAGGAAAAACTTCCTAACTGTCAGGGTGGTTAAACACTGGAATAAATTGCCCAGGGAGGTTGTGGAATCTCCGTCAGTGGAGATATTTAAGAGCAGGTTAGACAGACACCTACCAGGGGTGCTCTAGATGGTGCTTGGTCCTGCTGTGAGGGCAGGAGACTGGACTTGATGCCCTCTCGAGGTCCCTTCCAGTTCTAGTGTTCTATGATTCTCTCTGCTGACCGTTGCAGGAGCAAGGAAATGTTCTCATCCTAGCCAGGTTAGTCAGGGGGCTTGGCATGTGCAGGGCTGTGCCCTAGGCATGGAACTGACAATGAAGTCAGGCTGCAAGCAGTAGCTTTACAGCAGCACTGCCTTGGGATAGATTGGGTGGGAAAGGCTCCCTGAGAGCGGACTGGCTCTATATTTGACCCTTTGGGGGTAGATCTGTGACCTGTCGGTTGGAACGGGATTGCTGCTGTATTAACAATTCAGGAGAGACGAGCGTTCTGCCCGGTTACAATTACAGGTTCACATGGCTTTATTTTCCTGAATTGGAGTCCTGTTAGACGTTTAAACCAAGATTTTTGAGAAGCGGCTAACAATTCTGGCTGCCTTCAATTTTAGAGACCCTATTGGAAGGGCCTTGAGAAGAGCTGGGTTATTCAGAAATTTCTAAGTGCTGCCCCTTTGAAAATCAGGTCAATCAAAGGTGCCTTAAAGTAGGCATGCAAGATCTCTAATGACTTGGCTTTGTAGGGCCGCAGGTTGCTCATGGGGCTTGCCATGTGCAGGATCGTGTGTCCAAGATGCTTCAGGTCCTGCTGTTGCTTAGCGCTGAACCTCACATGCTGTACGCTAGGGCTACGTCTACACTGGCAGCTTCTTGCGGAAGAACAGCCGTTCTTCTGCAAAAACTTGCCGACTGTCTGCACGGCACGAGGGTTCTTCCAGAAGTAAGTTTACAGTATAGCGTTGTAAACCAGGGCTTCTTCCGGAAGAGTTATTCCTCTCCCCACAAGGAATAAGCCCTCTTGCGCAAGAGCTCTTCCAGAAGAGGGCAGTGTAGACAGGCAACATGAATTTCTTGCGCAAGAAGCCCCAATGGTTAAAATGGCCATCAGAGCTTTAGTGCAGAAGAGAGCGTCTACACTGCCATGGATGCTCTTGTGCAAAAGCATATCTCTTGTGCAAAAGCACATGGCAGTGTAGACGCTCTCTTGTGGAAGAGTTTTTGCACAAGAACTCTTCCACAAAAGAGTCCTTGTGCAAGAAGCTGCCAGTGCAGACGTAGCCCAAGAGTCTAAATTCTTTCGTTCTCCCAGTTACCCTGCCTTAGTGTTTTTTGTTGGCAGATTTACTCACTCAATCACCATTTATTTTAGAGAGTTTGTGTGTCTGTCGGTGCTGAAGAGCTCCTCCTAAGCAGCAAGAGCGAGGGCCACCAAATTTGGTAGGCAGCTTCCTCTTCTCCTGACTTAAAGCCAGGTCAGGGTTTGTTTGTGCCAGGACAATGGGATGTGCCTGGAATGGGATTGGTTCTCATAAAATGGAAAGGGAAGGCTGTAAGAGCACGGACAGCTATACTCACAAATGACCACCGGGGGGCAGTAAGCGCTCCAGGGCTGGCCCAGGGGAGACACCAGCAGGGATGTGAAAGCTTAACTGATAAGCATCACCCTTAACCTTAAAGGGTGATGCTGATCTGTTCCAGTTAACCGATGGGGGCTGGAGCAGCTCCCCGTGGGCAGAGGACAGCTCCAGCCCCGTGGAGACTGTCGCAGGCAGAAGCACTCCAGCCCGGCCTGAGCAGCCTCTGTCCGCGACGGGCCTGGCTAACCAATTAAACAGGATCATCCCTACTACCAGGTAGATGGCCTGCATGGCTACCGCCCACCCTGGGCCGCTGGCTTCTACCCAGGCCTGGGCAGGCTGCGTGGTCCCTGCTGCCCCAGGCAATGCCAGGTCCATGTCTCAGTATCTACGTGTATTTTTTTAAAGGGCACCAGTGAGGGGATGGTTCTGCCCCCGTGTCTTGAGCGTCGCCCGTGTCTGTAGGGGATCGGGGAGCTGTGCCAGCAACTTGCGTGGCCTGCAGGGCGCTGGGTTGTGTGTGCCAGTGAGCTGGAGGCAGGCGGGGCGGTGAGGAGCTGGAATCTGCCATGCGGATCCACCCACCTCTTCCTCCGCCCCAGCCCACAGGGAGGCGGGGGAGGAGGACGCGGGCAGAAGCTACCACAGGCTTCCCACCGGCCGAGAAGCAGCCTCGGCAAGTGAGCCCCAGCCTGCATTGCTCTGGCTGTGGGTGTGGAGGTTTAGAGTAGCTACATGTGCTCGGAGCAGCCTCCTGCTTCCACCAGCCACTGCCTCTCTCTCGTGCCACTGGAGCGTGCTCATTCAGGAGAGGCATGCCTGGGGAGGGTGCGGTCTGTTCCCAGGGCGACTGGCATACACACACAGCCACCTGCAGAGCAGCAACCCTGCCCTCTGCACCACACGCTGGCTGGCAGACGGGCTCCCCTCCCCTCCCCTCCCCTCCCCTCCCCCCCGACCATTCGTGCCCAGCCGAGACCGCGCTCCGAGGACACGGCGCCGAGGAAGGGGAGGGAGCCGTCTCTTCTTGGAACAGGTGTAACTCGTCAGTCCCCCCCTTCCTCCCTGGGCCCTCAGATGCTATTATGGCAGGCTTCAAGTAAGGAAAAGAATTGTTTCTTTAGCCCTTCCCCTGCAATTATCTTGGATCAGTGCCGGAGCACAGCAAGCCAGGCAGAAAACACGGCAAGGCACGTACGCGCAATAGGTGATGTGTTAACTAGCTGGGTACTCAATTGTGCGTTTCCAGGGGCATGCCGTTCATCCGACGGATCTCCCGCTTCTAACGCCAATGCTGTAGGTGTGACGCTCTTGCTAAGTAACGTGGGAAATAGATCCGTGATGGCGCCTATTGACTCTTTAAACAGTGGCGTGCCACGGTGCATAAGGGTAGCCAGCGATGGGCAAGGAGTCACCTGGGGCTGGAGTCTTCAAAGGCACTGAAATGGGTCGTGTCCACGCAAGCAGGGGTGGACTAGCCGGGCAGCTGCCCAGCGTGCCAACCTATGAGGGGGCACCTGGCTCCCGGTGGGCTGCAGCGGCTGCCCAGGGTGGGTGCCGTGTTAACCCCCGCAGCACCTGCCAGCAGCGGCCTTCCCCCTGCGGCCGCAGGGCCCTGCACGGCCAGGCGCAGCCTGCCCCAGGCAGCCCCGGACTGCACGCCGTTGGCGGTGGCTGGGCCGACTGGGCAGTGCATGTACCGTGTGTCCGCCCACGCGCCCCGGGGGGCGGGCCCATGCATGCGTCGTGCGCCTGGAGGCGGGGCCACATGTCTTGGGGGCGGGCCCATGCATGTGCCCAGAGGTGGGGCCGTGTGCCCTGGGGGTGGTGCCGCACGCCTGGGGTCCGGGGCACCAAAATGGCTTGGGCCAGCCCTGCATGCGAGCTCATGATACCATCTACGTGTTGTGTTAGTCTCTAAGGTGCTGCAGGACTTCAATATCTGAGATCTAGGTGAGAGGATTATTCTGGGAGGGGTGGGTGAGATTCTGTGGCCTGCACTGTGCAGGGGGTCAGACTAGATGATCATAATGGTCCCTTCTGACCTTAAAGTCTATGAGGACTGTTAGTAGTTTTTTAAGTTTTTCCAGTTACATACTAACTTGGCTCCCCTCTGTCGCTCTTGATCTGTCGGTGAAATTCCTCACTGACATCAATTAGAAATACATGTGAGTTAGGAGAGGGTTGCTCGTGGGTTTCCAGTTCCCAGAGGGTAGGATGCACCCTGCACCTACCCAGAGCAATCGGAGCCCTTTGAAGACTCTGGGGTAACCTATTTTTGTGTTAATTGCAGGCCTAGCAGTTTTCAGCTGTGTGGGTGCCAGCTGGAACGGGACTGCTGACTACGGCGCAAAGGGGTTCCTATGCAGCTCTCCGGAGAACTGTACAGGTAACGCTGAGTTATGACAAGATGCCGATTGGTTAAAAACATACCGCTGAGTTGAAGAGGTACAGTCGGGATAGGTCTCGGCGGTGCTTTCTGGCCAGGTGTTGCAAACAGTCAGGGCCAGTGTCCATTATGGGCTGATTTCTGGGGCAGACAGGCAGGCCCCCAACAGCTATTACTGCGTCTGCAACTGGATTTTAATAACGTTGTCTTTGTGATCGGGAAAGGAAAGATGATGTGAACGAGCCCCTTGTTGTCTGCCTTGGAGACATTGCAGCTCTGCGTACGGCTCCTGAAATACAGCTGGTGATGCGGCAAATGGTCTGGATTCCGTTGTACAAACCGTTTCTCTCCCCCCCCCCCCCCCCGAGAACTAATTGTCCTGTCTCTGATAGCCTGGCCCGTGTGCCACGCTGGCCATCGTCCTGCTAGACTCCCTTGCGGTCAGTCTGTTTTGTTGCTGCATCGAGGGAGGGAGAACTCAAAACCACGTCCCTGAGCTGACGTGAGGTGCTGGTTATGGAATGTGCCACTGGGGTCTCCAGCCTTCTCCGAGTGTTGCGCAGTATAGGTTGAACCTCTCTAGTTTGGCACTCTCTGGTCTAGAAACAGCCGTTGTCCAGCATGGTTTTAGTGAGCGGGATGTCGACTTATCATGGGTGTAGCCAAGTTTACCACTGTCCCATAAAGTTTGTTACAGCCACCTGTCCTGGCTCTCCATGTTCTGGGCTGTTGTTTAGCTCTAATTTACCCTTAAATGTCCTCTAAGCAGTGGAAGTGTTGGTAATGCTGCAAGACAATATTGACCTCCCATGGTCTGGCAAACTCTCTGGTTCGGAACCAGTCGGATCCCATGGGTGCCGGACAAGAGAGGTTCAAGCAGTAGCTGCATTTTGGCTTTGCTCATCTGGATGCAGCTCGTAGTATCTAGGAAGGGAATCTGTCCCCCGAGCTGGTTAACCATGACTGCCGTGTGATGACACTTTCTTACGCTTTCTGCATATCCTTCATCCCAGTTTTTTTAGCCTTCTGATATGCACATGTGGGCCCCATTGACTCCAATGTGATTTATACACCCGAGCCAGGATGGTCTTGAAGTATGAGAATTGCCGTTGCTCAAACACGGGTCTCTTGCTTCCCTGACATGCAGGCGCATTTCTTGTGAGCATGTGGTTAGTAGCATTGTGCTTCGAAAAGAGCAGGAGAATGGAGAGAAACTCCTGTGGGGAACCTCTCTAATCTGGCACTCTTGGGACCTCATAGGTTCTGAACTAGAGAATTTGCCGGACCACGGGAGGTCAATATTGTCTAGCAGCATTACCAGCACTGCCACTGCTTGCCAGGCTCTTAGAGACATTTAGGGGTAAATTAGAGCTAACGAACAGCACAGAACACTGAGAGCCAGGACTGGGGGGCTGTAAACAAACTTTATGGGCCTGCCGGAAACTTGGCCACACCCATGACAAGTGGACATCTGGCTAACTAAAATTGTGACAGACCACGGATGTTGCCGGACCAGAGAGTTCTGGACTAGAGAGGTACTGTGTGTGTGTGTGTGTGTGTGTGTGTGTGTGTGTGTGTGTGTGTGTGTGTGTGATTTTTGTATGTGAAAAAAATTTAAGCCAGGCAAAATCAGTTTATTTTGGTGTCTTCTTGCCACCTTGTCAAAAGCTACTTTTCTCCCCGGATGAAGTCAAACTGGTACAGCTTGATAACAGGGAATCACTTCTTTTCTTTAGGCTCAGTTTTGTGCCCTTGCTCCCCACCTGTATGGAACAAAGCACCTGCATGAAATCACCCAAGATCTCCCCCGTGCAGCAGTGGCGCTGTTTGAAGATCTTGTTAACTTTGCTTTGCCTGATACAGAGATGCCGGATTAGAAGGGGGCGTCACTGACTCCCCTCCTGGCTGATGGCAGGAACTGGGATGTGTACAGGCCACGCTTCTGTGGCAGCAAGAGGACAAAGTCTCAGCCACTAGCACAAACAGCATAGTTGCAGCAAAAATTAGGTTTCTACCGAAATGAAACTATAAACAGCAACAGTAATATTTAAACCCCCATTTGTATTTTGCACAAATATAAAGATGGGGTTTTCAAAAGCTGCTTCGGCTTCACTTTGCTGTTGTCATAGTCTAGGGGAGTGTGATGGGGTGCACCAGCCCTGCACTGGTATGGAGAGGGTTAATCCTGCTCTTTGGGCTGAGGAGGCCACGCCTCCGAAGGCCCTACTGGGCATGCTCCAATGGGGGAGCGGCTATAAAAGGTGGTAACTTAGCTCAGGCAGGGCGGATGCTCGGACCTGAGACGGAGGCTCCTGCTGAAGAACCACTCATACCATGGCAGGGAAGCTCTGCCAGCCCATGGGGCCTACCGCCCAGAAAGGCCTGGAGCATTTGCTTTGTGGAGTCCCATGACCCCAACAGCCTCAGGATACAGGTTTAGGAAGTAACCCAGAGAAGGCGAGTGAGTGGCACCTCCCACACGATTCAGTCAGCGTGTTACGGTTGAATTCCCTGCTGACCTGGTGGTGGGCCACCCTCTGCCATTAAGACTCTAGGGTGGGGCCTAAAGGGTGGGTGAATGGTGAGTGACTCTAGGCCTCGCTGCTCTGAAGGCAAGGGCCGCTGCAGCTGATCCTGGCATTGGGCCACGTGGCCCTAAAGGCAGAGACTAGTCAGGCTTTGGCCAATGGGCCGTGGCATCTCAGATGTGAGGGTGGGACCACGGGGAACATAAATATCCGCCCTCCACTCTGGATGGGGCAGGACACACCAAACTCGTGATGCGGAGTTGACTTCAGTGAGAGCAGAATCAGCTCAGGAATACGTGCTTCTGAAAATCCCTCCAGTTGCAGCATTACACGGTGAAGAGAGAGATCCTAATGCCGCATGCACACGTCCCGTTGTTAATGGGCCACACTTATCTTCACTGGGGACATGTAGGAAGGATTTAGAGTGGCCTTTAAAGAAGTCCTACCCACTGAGAGTGGCACTATGTTGGAGAGGTAAGTTAGATTCATGGCAGCCATAAAACCGGTGAATGCCCATGCCAGGAAACTCTGACAGTACGGAATGCATTGATAATGGGAGGCTTAATGAGCTGGGGAAAGGCGCTGCGTTGCCTGTCATGGGATGATTTTAGGAACTGATTTCCAGCTGCTTTGCCATGCCCACGCTAGAATGTTTTCCCCTGGCAGTGTGGGGTTCCCACTTTAGACACCTGTTTTGCCGCGTTGTCGCAAGATCAGCTACTTTTCCCTCTTTCTGGGTTTCCCAGACAGGTGGCCGCTGTTTTGTAGGCTGGTATTACAACTTAAAATGAGAGCAGCTTCAATCAGCTGCTTCTGACAAGACAAACTCGCTCCTTTAAACACCAAGTGGTTTAAAATACCCCCATCGGCCCTTCCTGATGTCATTGATAGCTATGATCTCGTGGTGGTGATGTATTTGAGATCAGCTGTCAAATGCAAGTTTGGGCGTGAGAGAATTCTGAATTTCAAGACCCTAAATTCAAAGTCACTGCCTGCTGACATCACGTTGAGCATTTTGAGATATGAATGCTTATTGCCACCTCTTCCTGATTCATTAGGCAGGTGAGAGCAAAACCACTTTAATTGAATTTCAATCCTTTTTAATGAAAACTTCCCTAATATTTTGTCATGGAACATAATTAGCTAGGGGGTACATGTGTGTTGTCTGTGTCTTTATACTTAGGGAAAAGACAGGTGTATTAGCACTCAAAGTTAGACAAAAGGTATATTTTTGTACTCAGAACATGGTCACTTAACAGTCTTCCATATTCACTCATGAAAATTTTCTCCTCCCATACGGAACGGCTAGAGACACGAACGTGAAAACCACACACTATGCAGAAGAGCCACGAAGAAGAAATGAAGCCTAAGGTTATTGCGGGTGCCGTGAATACAGAAGTCATTGGTGAGAAGGTAGAGCAATGCATGGGCTCCTTAAACCTAATAGCAGAGCGACGCTTGTGACAACAGGAATTTGCTAAATGCCAAAGTTTGAATGTATCTGGTCTGCCGGATTCTATGACACGATACTACTGATAGTAGAGAGGCTGGCAGGGACGAAGCAGTATGTAGAGGGTGGTCCCACAAAGTTCTTTGACACTAATGTTATGTATTCAAGAGTGCTAGGCCTACAAGCAAGTTCATGGGAGGTTAACCCCAAGAATATTTTTCTCTCAGGCACTCCCTCAGTGCCATTGTCAGTGTTCACTGCCTCTGGTGACATCTGGGTGTCCAAGGCTAACTGTAACCTGAAGAAGCAGCTGCTGATGGAGTTGTCAACTAGACATATTTCAGAAGAAGTCATCTTCATAGTGGGGATGTTAGATAGTGGGTAATAGAACAGTCGACCAACAGCATGAATTCTTATCGGTTACTTAACTGTTCTCTAGTCCCCAGGGGTGGGGCCAGCAGCCAGTGCATGCCCATCCCCCACTTCCAGGGAGCCCCCCTGCCCCTCCTCCACACGCTGTGGTCATCAGCAGAGAAGAGATATGGCCAGCATGCATGAGGAAGTCCACAATGTCCTTGCACAACAAATGGAGGAGGGTTGCAAACGAGCAGCCCTTGGAGATTACTAGATGACGCTGATGAACTTGCCCGACTCTTGTGCCATGAACTTGAACAGTGCGTAACGTTTTCAGCAGTCACGGAACCCCCAGTCCGAGAGAGTTGAAATGGATACCGGTGATACCGCAGTGCGACCCTGGGACGTTGCACCAGGACAGCTAGCTGGCCAGGCGCTCTTAGGCTGTGATAAAGTAACTTCCGATTTTGGCCTGGACCTTAACTAGACTCGCTAAATTGAACTCCAGAAGATCGATCCCAGCAGCGTCAGTCTTCCATTTAGTGAAGATGCGGCTTGCATGAAGTATTTGCTTTAAGGTAGTGTTAGAATGATTAAATTTGGAATGTGTGTGTAATATTTGACAGTGTTTTCCCATTAAAAGTAGGGGGCAGTGTTTCAAATGAAGATTGAGGTTAATCCCTCCAATCCCCTCCTTTTTATACCCCTTTTATTCAAATGTGGTATTGATTGATATTGCAAATGTTAAATATATGCCTTGAAAATACTAACTCTTCTGCCTTGATTTTTGTATACCTCCTGTCAGCCAAATTCTTACTGATTATGGGCTGGTGAGAGAAGGATGAAATGTCAGAATTTCAAAATGCTCTGCAGTGACGGTGTCATTGGCAGATGTTTATAATGTATGATCTGGGCAGATAGAATCCACCAAAAACCTCAGTAGGGCGCACTAGGTTAGCTGCTGTGCTGTTCTGCTGGGATACAGTCTCTTGGACTAGGGTCCCTCTCTTGCAAACCGGGAAGAGAGTGATTAGGTTGAGCTATCCAGGCTGTTAAGAACATAATCCCCTGGGGTGTTGGAGTTGTGCATGTAAGAATATCGCCTAGTATCAGCCCAGTAAGGCGACACTCCAAACTAATTATTCTTTTGTACTAGAATTAACTCTTCACCCTTGTGACGATAGCTTCTTGGGTGGAGGAGAGCTTAGTGTCTGTTCTGCTACGTCACTAGCATCCTGATCCCAGCTAGGGGGCGGAGGTGATTGCCGGTAAGGTTGCTTTAGTTCAGTGTTTCTTAAACTTTTTAAGACTGAGGAACACCAAAACACCAAAAACATTTTTTTGAGGAACACCAGGGATTTTTTTGTTGACCCCCCCCTCCCCCTCCCGAAAAAAAAAGTCACAGAGAGGGGCTTGTCCTGGTAGACGGAGGATTTACACAGTAGCTCGCTTGGCTGATGAGACGAGACTTCTTATTCGGTAAGTACCGTGGCCAGGGACCAGCAGGAATATTAGGCGATGGAGTAGTGCTGTTATCTTCACTACCGCAGTGACTGAGAAAAGGCCTGGACGTTCCATTCCTCCTGGATGCTTTCTGAGATCAATCGGCGTAACCGTAACAAGGCCAAACCAGTAAGCGCCTCAGGCGGAAGAGCTTCCCGTAAAGGAACTAAGCAACAGCTAAAGAGGCCGAAATAGACGCTGACAGCACTGGAACTACTCGGACTCGGAGCTTGCAACACTTCAGAGCTCTGCCCAGGGAAGATCAACGTAAAGCCCTTGATAGTCTATACCCATCCTTAAAATCTCACGCCTATCCTGGGCGATGTTATCATGTAGGTGAGCTGGTCCGCTTTCCGGCTTTGAATTTGTTAGTGCTCAGCTAATGCCTACGGGCTTGGCAAGAGCTGGCACCTGCCTTACCAGCGTGGCAGGATTCCCATCTCCCTCCAGATGGTGGTTTTAGGGTGGCACCCCCTGTCATTCACTAAGCTGGGCCCTCTCCCCAAGCAGGTCTGACTCAATCTAGCACACGCAGTTCTGCTGGCCTGGGTGTATGCCAGGGTTGCCAGTGACCTGCCATCTTTCACAGAGCACAGTCTGCGTAGGACAAAAACAGCCAGAGACAACGTCGCACCCCAGAAAACAGTGGGTACGCTTGCTAAGCTTCTCGGGTGTCAGCCGTTTTTCCTTTGGAGGCGCATGCACGTTCCAGTCCTTCCCAACCTTTCCAGTAGGGCCGTGCTCTCACTGTTAGTCCTAAGAGGTCTCTGAGTCAGGTCTGTCTGCTGCTTTATAGCAAAAGCCAGTCCTCGCCTGTTGGGCCCCTTGAACTCTGCCTGAACCAGCATATGCAGTTCTGCACTCCAGTGGAGGCGTTTACCTCAGAACGGCCAGGCTGGGTCAGACCAACGGTCTGTCTAGCCCAGTATCCCATCTTCCGACAGTGGCCAATGCCAGGAGCCCCAGAGGGGGTGGACAGAAGAGGGAACCATCCCATGATCCCTCCCGTCACCCATTCCTGGCTTCTGGCAAACAGAGACAAGGGACACCATTCCTACCTGTCTGAAAACTGGTAGCAATTCCCCCTGCTGATTTCCGTTCCTGGAGGAAGCTGTATCCTTCTGTCACGGAGCTAGACTACAATCCCTAGCTCGCACAGATACCTCTAACCAGAGTTGTTGACTCGAGTCCCATGACTTGAACTCGAGTCCGACTGAAGTTGCCTAGGTGACTCGACTTGAGACTCGACTCGGGGTCATTGTGACTTGAGACTCACCTTGAGACTTGCTAATTTTGTTACATTGACTTGGTGAAAAAATTGTCCGTAAATGCCGATATTGATGTCTTGTACAAAAGTGACTTGACACTTTTTAAATTAAGACTCGACTTGGGACTTGAACTGTAGTGACTTGGGAGTCAGGTGTTTTGAGATGGTGAATAGCATGGGGATAGGCCATGAAGATGCAATGTTTGTTTGGCCTGGTATTACCCTAGGAGACATTGTTTTCAGCTAAGTAGAGACCTAGCAGTGTCCCAGAAACGTTCTTCCGTTTCCCTCTGAGCCGTCATAATTTTAGCATCTCTTTGTTCCGCCATAGCTAGGTCTGTTTCTTCAGGGCCGTGAATTTCTGCCGCGATTCATTCATGGCCCTGTGAGTAGCCTCTGTCCTAAGATTTTAATTCCTTTCCTCCCTTTTCACCTTGGGGTTTCTGACTGACTCTTTGATTCCCCCCGAGAGATCTAGAACATAGTTATGTGGCCATCACTATTGCTTAATGGCCCAGCCACGGTGACTTATTAAATAATATATAATAAATAATTGAACCCAGTCCTGTGTTACTTAGGACTCCGTCGATAACAGCCACCTCTTTTGCACGCTCGAGAATGAGCTGTACCGAGAAGCCCTCCTTATCGGTGTTGAGAAATAACTTTGGCAATCTTTGCCCTACTGGGGTCTTTATGAGAAGTAGAAGCCACCCATTGGTCTTTCCTGATCTGGAGATCTGCTAGCATATGTATATTTCTGTCATGTGAGGTTTGCGGCCATATACCTTTTACTGTGCAGTCAATTTCCCTCCTGTAGATTTTATGGAATCCTTCAGCAACTTAGCTGCTCCTCTATCTCTGACTAATCTTTCCCGTTGCCAGGTATTGTGTCCTATTGATTTGTGTCATTCCACCATGTTCCCATAATGCCTGCTCTATTGAGTCCCTGTTCAGTTGCCAATGCTTCAAGCTCAACTATTTTGGCTTTTAATCCTCTTGCCGCTATCAGGTTGTGGTTTGACAATGTGGCTCCCTTGGAATTTTACCTTTTGTTTTTTGTGTTTGTGGTTTTTGTGGTGTTGGTTGGTTGTTTTAGGATAGGGATATCTGAGAGAAACAGCCAAGGTTTTTGTCCACCTAAATAACACAGACTGGAAGCGTTTTGGAAGGTGCCTGGCAGTGAGGTTGGTTGCCTGTAGCTTAAACCTGGTTTTGTGTCCTCTTGAAAAAGTGCTCTTGTTTTTTGTAGACAATATCACCCAATTTCGGATGAGAAGCCATTTTTCCAAGTGCCCGGAGGAGTACAAGCATTATTGTGTGAAAGGGAAATGTCGCTACGTCACAGCAGAAGAGACCCCATCTTGCATGTAAGTCCAACTTCCAAATCCAGGGGAAAGGACATAAATTGCGCTGGCTTGACACGATGGAAATATTTAGCGATCGGCTCCTAACTAATTTGGTCCATGCAGCCCTCACCTGCTTTCTCTGCCCTGAGGGTTGTTCCGAAGTGTCAGAAGCTTTTTGAACGGGTGACGCAGACGCTCCGACCGAAATGTGAGAATACAAAAATCTTGACTCTGGTTCAAGGTTGGAACCGTTCCCAGGTTGGCTGAAAGCTTCTATGTCAAACAGGGTTTTGGTTTTTCAGTAAAACAGACACACACGGGTGACAGTGAGAAATGGCCTTATGTGAAACTGGAATTGGCATTGAAAATGTAAACAGCAAGCGTGACTGGTTGTCTCTCCCGGGCACTGCGAATACGGGTCAGTCCCAGAGTTAACCAACTTTGAAATAGAGATCAGAAATATTCATAAAGGGCCTGATCTTGCTCGTGTTGCACTGCATGACAAAGCTCTTGTTGCCTTCGTTAGCAGCAGGATCGGGTTCCGAAAGCAGCCTGGCAAAGGGGCAAAACTGCACGCATGAGCAGCCTGAAGGGTTTGATCCGTCCCCTGCTGTTCTAGTTATGCTGCTGTGAAATTCCGATCAAATCGTGGCCGCGTGCCGCTTCCCGGCCTTTTTCCAGTAAAGCCACCATTCCGGTCTCTGCTGGGACGGGCTGCTGACTCAGCTGGGTCTGAATTGGAGTGGTCAAACATGTGGCCGGGTATCTTGTGTGTCTTTTATGTCAATCATGATTTTGTCCTTCATCCAGTGTGAGCGCACAGCGTAATATATTTCTCCACTTGCAGGAATTAGCTGGAGAGAATTATCCAGCTTAGCCAACAAACCTATATTTTTATAGTGTGTTTTTTGCATGTTGAAAATTGGATGGGAATGGGGTGGAAACACTGTACATTGCACTCTTCAAACTGTGCCCTCCTTATTTCATAGCCACTTCCTGCTTGAAAACGTGGCCCATAATGCTCCAGTTCTATTAGTTAGGTCTCCGCGAGACTCATAGACTTTAAGGTCAGAAGGGACCATTATGATCATCTAGTCTGACCCCCTGCACAATGCAGGCCACAGAATCTCACCTACCCCCTCCTAGAATAACCCTCTCACCTATATCTCAGATATTGAAGCCTTCAAATAGTTTGAAGACCCCAAGATGCAGAGAATCCTCCAGCTGTGATCTGTAGCCCCATGCTACAGAGGAAGGTGAAAAACCTCCAGGGCCTCCCACACCCAACTGGTCTTACTTGCTGGTTAAAGTCTCAGTAAATAATCCCGTTATTCAATACTGATCCACAAGAAGCTTGTGACTGTCTCTCTAATCTAGGCTTCCATCTAACACAGAAATAAAAGCAGCCTTCAAAACTGATGTCTTAGGCCAGGCCCACGCTAAAAGGGAAGGTCGAATTTAGATATGTAATTCCAGCTATGCTAATTACATAGCTGGAATCAACATACCTTTTCAAGTTTCCCCGCTGTCCCCACCGTGGGAGGCCGACGGGAGCAAATGCTTCCATTGGCTTCCCTTACTTCTCGCAGAAGTACGGGCTACCCATGGTGGGGCACCCTCTGAGTTTGTTTTAGTGAGTCTTAGTTAGACCTGCTAAATCGAACTCCGGGAGATGGATTGTGGCAGGGTCTCTCGTCCGTGAAATGTAGACATGGCGTTAAGTACTTGTCTGACCCCAGTGCCGCAGAGTGAGTGCTTCATGTTCTCTAGCGCCTATATATTTCTCCATCGTCCGCAGGAGTCTTTGTGGAGCAAGGAAGTGAACCAGTCTTAGTCTGTGGAAAGTGATCGTTAGCCCTGATGATTTTGGGAAGTGGGGGGGGCGGGGCAAAGGTTTTTCCACTGTCCCAACTGAGCTGCCGTTATCCAGGACTTCCTCTCGGAGCAAGATAGCAAATACATGGAGTTAGCCTTCAGGATGTGAGACAACTTTCCAGGGACTCAATGAGACAACTTGTGCTTCAAGCACCTGGCTGAAGGGGGGTCTAAAAAGTGTGCTTCCCTCACTTGTCCGTGTACTCACCGAGGCCAGCTCTTCACTACAGAGCTAGGTTGATGCAAGGCAGCTTACGTTAACCTAACTATGGAAGTGCCTATGCTTCAGTTTTCTTCCCACCGACGCACCCACTGTGCTGCCTTTCGAACTCCCTCTCTATGCTGGGCTCAGAGACCAGGTCCGCACTGTCTGCGTGGACGCAGCGTTGTTTGTGTCGACTGTTACTGGCATTCAGGAGTCCTCCCTTGCTGGCAGTACAGCGATGCAAATACTCCTGGTGCGGATGTTTGTTGCTGACACAGGAACAAAATGCCCCTGCACAAGCGATGTAGTTATAGTGACAGCGGAGTTAATGGCATGGTGGAGATGTGGCTTCATACACTGGCAACAGGCTGCCCCATGAATGATTGAGGGTAGGAGCAAAGATCGCTGTTCTTCCTGCTCTTTGCCCCTCTCCCTGGTTTGGTCCAGCTGCAAAGGTAGCTGGAGAAGGTGGGATGCAAGGTTGGGTAAACGTTTGCCTCCAGATCATGAATGCAGGTTCGAGGTGTATGGGACCCGCAGCTTTTGGCCTCTGAGCCATTCACACCTTTCTGGCCTGGAATGGCTGTTGGAATGACGGCTGCCTGCTTCACATAGGGGTCTCTCGTGGCTCAGGGAATAAGTGAGCGTCAGATCATGCTCTTTCCCCTAATCCACCCGAACAACGTGCAAAACCTCTGCCGGCGGTTTGTGGCCTGTTTGGGCAACTGTGCATTGATACAGTGTTCGCCATCGGCTCTGCCCTGGGCAGGGTGCAGAAATAGACTCCCTCCCCAGGGGTCAGGCGCGCCTATTGTCTGAGTGTGTCTGACTTTTCACGCTGTTGCTCCTGCAGCCCCGCCAGTACACACGGTGGGAGATGGGCCGCAGGTATTTATACCGCTGGGGTCCTCTCGCCCGGTCGGGGCTCAGGGGAAAGGCAGAGGCGGCTTTGCGTGGCGCCCTGTGATTCCTGGCGGGCCGTGTGGACACCCAGCAGCGTTCCCTGCCTGATGGCTTTCAGTGAGCAAGTGGGGCGGAGGGGGAAGGAAGCAAGCCCCAGGGGAGGCAGGGAGGTGTTTATAGTGCCCCAACATCGCTACCCTGTTGGCTGCAGCGCTGGTTCAAAAGGAAAAAGAAGGGGGCCTACGGTGCTTCAGCGACTCTGGTCCTAACCCTTTTGTAGACAGGCCCTTTCATACCCACTTGCCGCGGATGGCCGCTGTGCGGAGGGTGCGTTGCAATTGATGGAGGGATGTGTGGCTGGAGACTGTGTGGCCTAGTGGCTAGGTCAAGTGGAAAAAGAGTAGGCAAGTGGAAAAAGAGTGTCGGGGGGGTGTACCTCTGTTTCCTGTGCTCCTGGCCCAGGACTGTGCTCAGTCCTTAAGGCTGGGGTGTGGCCCCAAGAGCCCCCGATTCCCATTAATTGGTGCTCGGTAGGATCCCCCTTTTCCTAGAGGCGTGGGGGCTGGCTTGTTGCCAAGCGGACAGGGTCTGGCTCGTGTCCTTGGGCTGCCGAACGGGGCTTCGGCCTCCTCGCTAGCCAGCATCAAACTGAGCCTGGCTCCATCCTTTCCTCCTCCCTCCAGGCCTGGCATTGGCCGCAGGGACAGCGGGGCAGGGCTCGCGGGGCCCAGCGCTTTCTTCAACCCCGAGATGCCAGCTCCTCCTTTCGCCGGTCCCTCGCAGGCATTACAGTGGATTGATCCCACAGGGCCTAACGGGCAAAGCAAAGAGACGCGGGATTAAGATTTTAGTCCTGGGCGCCTCCCCCGTCGTGCTGTGCGCATTCTCTCCTGACCTGCCGTGGTTTCATTCGCCCCTTTGACCAGACGCGTGGAACTGGCTTCCCCGGAGCGCTGGGGAGGCGTTTCCTGTGAGTTCCAGTCATGCCGCTTTTTGCTAGCACGTCGTCGGGGCGGCGGGGACGGAGCTTGCAGTGGCCGGCTCACCAGTCAGCTAATGCGATTATCCGGCCATCCAGTTCTGCTGCAAACAAGCTTTTAAAGGCCAAGTGTGATTGATTTTTTTTTTTTTGGCAGTTGTGCCGTTTCACACGGGGGAGGGGGAAGTGACGCCGCCTGTTCCAAGCCCTGTGTAACTCGGCACCCCCCTGCAAACGCTGCAGCTAACCCTGAGACATCCGAGCGCCGGCTGAAATCTGTGCAGGGTTTGGCCTAGGCAGTCTCTTTCCCAGAATGCACTGGCTACCCCGCCGCGCCACCTGCAAAAAGGAGATGCTCTGGGCTGCATCCGATGGATGTTGTGCGAGTGGTCCATGGGCGGGTTTGCTCACTCTCTGCTGTGAGCCACGGCGGCCCCAGGTAATTCCAGGGAGGTCTCCTTGGAGAGCCAACGCCCAAGAAGCTGCAGGAAAAACCAAACCATCGGTCTCCGCTCAGTGGCTCGTGCCCCATATGCTGCTGGGGTCATGCTCAGTGGCTTGGGGGTGGGGTATTAACCTTTTGAGTGGTACCTGCTCCACCAGCGTATGTGAGCAAGCTTGGAACTGCCAGAGGGTCGGCTTGGCATTAACCCCTCCCTGACCCCCCGCAGCAGCCTGGTGGCAGAGTTGCCCCCCAAAGGCTCTTCTGCGCCCCAGGTTTTGCTGCCAAAGATAGTAACAGGCAGCCTGATCCTGGCTCCTAGAGGGCTGGATTGTCACAGCCCTTGCTCGGGGGAGTCAGGACCCATCTCTCGCCCCCTGCTCCGGTTCTGACTGCTGGTGAGTGAGTGGCCCCCCCTTTCCGCCTGCCACCCCCACTTGTGAGCTGGCGGGGGAGGGGGACATGCTGGCTGCCGTAGCTGAGTGGGGGCCCGTCAGCCTGTTCCCCGAAGGGAAGTAACCTGGCGATACCTCAGAGCGAGCCGGGCCATGTTTTGTGCGGAGCTTGGGTCCTCTCCCCCTCACACAGGGCAGCGGGCGGCGCGGCCCATGACGACTGTGTCCCTGTGTGTGTGAAGGACCGGGCCTCCGCTCCACGTCCTCCTAGCGGCATCAAGTCGTCACCTCTCCCGCTTTCCCTCCCTCTTGCAGCTGCGAGAAGGGCTACACCGGCGCCCGATGTGAGCACGTGGACATATTCTACCTGCGAGGCCACGAAGGGCAGGTGGTGGTGGTGTGCCTGATAGTGGCCATGGTGGCGCTCATCGCCCTGGTGATCTGCATATGCACCTGCAGTTAGTAAGTCGGGGCGCGCGCCCGGGGGGGTTGCATCTCTGCCCGCTGGGCTAGTGCGTCTCAACACGTGGGAGGTCTGTTTGGCCCTGAGCCACGGGGGCTCTGGCGGGGAAGGGAAGCATCAGGCATGTTTACATACGCTGCACCCTCTGTGCTCCGGCCTCTCTAACGCAGCTGGGGGAACGGATGCGCTCTGCTGGGGGCTTTCGGTGGGGGCGGTGCCTGGTAGCGGCGAGGTGGGGGGGCACACAGAGTGCCAGATAAACACCCATCCCCCCCTCCCTCCCTCCCTGGCCTGGCAAAATCTTTACTCCGGCAAACCCGGGTTCCCAAGCTTGCCGGATGAAAGAGGCTCCAGGGTGTTACTAACAACCTCACTTCAAGGGATTCTTCTCATTTCATTCAAGCAGGAGACGTCACTTTGACCTCAAACGCATCCCTCTGTAAACTGCGGAGACTAGTTAATGATCTCCTGGGTGGGCTGGAGGGTTCATCGTGTTACGAGGGCTCCCTAGCGCTCCAGTGGGCGGTAAATATTATTTTAAAGGCGTGTCTTTAGGGATGCATCTGATTGGAGCGAGCGAATTCCTGCTCCAAGTTAGCTTGGGTTAATCACTGACTTTTTTTTGTTTTGCTTTGCAAGTCACCGTCGGAAGCGGCGCAGGAGGAGAAAGGAAGAAGAAATGGAAACGCTACAGAAAGATTTGCCTCCCAAACCCGAGGATGTCCTAGAGACAGACATTGCATGAAGGCGAGTTCGCATGGGAAGGGGTGCGGGGGTGTGCTGCAGAGAATTGAGCCCTGCCGGTGTCGGGTTTAAAGTAGGATGTAATCGTATAGTCGGTTAACCGATGTAATAGGGACGTAATAGTATAGTCGGTTAACAATTAACCGATACGCAAAAGCATATAGGTTAATGCTATAGACTACACACATTTCTCCCCTTCCCACTGCCAGTTCATTGTTTAGCAGGGTGGCCAGCAGCCTGGCTCAGTTCTGGCTCACGCCAGGTCTGGGAGCTCAGATCCTTCCTGGACAGGGTATACTGCCACTCCGCACTGCTGCCTCTGATACAGTGACGGGGGCTCCTCAAGAGTGGGGCTGGAGCGCACTGGCTGCCGGCCCCGCCCCCAGGGACTGTAGAATAGTCGAGTAACCAATAAGAATTCACAAGGTTACTCGACTAGTCAGTGAACCGATATTTAACATCCTGTAGTTTAAACTCCCCAGGCAGCAGCTGGGTTAGGAGTGACGCGGTAAAAACAGCCCTCGGGGCGTCTGTCTGTTGGTTTCCCAGCGACTCCGCACCACAGTGGCTCAGTCTAAAACTAAAAAGTAGATGTCTGTAAAGAGCCAGCCCTGCTAGCCAGTGGTTTGCAGAGCACTCCTACACTGGCGTTTATGCTATTGGTGCACATCTGCACAAGCCTCGGTGCACATGACAAAATTGATTCCGCCCAAGGATGGAAAAAATGAGGGAACACAGTGGCTAACCCAAGCGGGGCTGTGAAAATCAAGCAGCGTTCTTTCCAGCTCCTGCACTGCCCCCCGGTGGGCTTGTGCATGCCAGGGGGACCCCACTATAGCTCCCTTCAGAGGGCTGGGGAGGGTGGGCGGGGTCAAAGTTCTGCAGGGGATGAGTCGAACAAGACCCCCGGGAGTCTCCGACAGCTGGGCTGGTTGCGCCTGGGCAGAGGGGAGTGAAAGGAGGGACACATGGTGGTGTAAGAGTGAGGAGATATGGCCACAGGTGCCACCCCGTTTGGTAGAGCAGAGCCACGTGTCTGACACGCCTGCTGCTCGCGGGTTCTAGCCTGGCTTCCCTGGCTGGAATCACAAGGTTGCCCTGCCTGCTTACAACAGGCATCTCCCCTCCAGGATTGGAACGTGGCACGTGCCTGTCGGGCTTTTATAGCTCTGTTGTCTTCTCTCCGGAGGTCAGGAAAGGGGGGAGAATCCTGCCCCCATGCACACACGGGGCTTGCCCCAATGGAAGAGCAGAGAATTCCCTGGCCCTGGGCTCTGGTGTGTAGGTACAGAATGGGGGAGGGGGTGGCCCAAATTTGGTGGATACCTGGGCCAGGGGCTTGAGAGAGCAGACGTCCACTGAAAATCCCTGTGGCAGTTACTGCTGGCGGTTCATTGCAGCCTCTCTGAGGTGGGGGTTTATAAGGATGATGAATGTGTGTTAGCAGTGCCCCGTTGTACTGGGTGCCATGTAAACCATTGGTGAGTGGCTGTTCCTGCTCTCAGGTGTTTGTATTCAGATTGTTACAGGTTGAGATGAGCGAAAAGCTACTTGGTCCCTACAGTGGGAATAGGGCCCTGTGACTCATACCGGGGACGGTCCTTTGCTAGCACGAGCCAGGTTCTGTGTGGGCTTTCCTGGCTTCATCAGTCTTCCCCTTCTCATAGGCCCAAACTCCTCCTCCTCCTCCTGTACCCGGGCACTCGGCGTTGGCTAACGTGGCTCCCCCCGAAGCTTTATCACCAGAGTCTGGCCAGCGCTGATTTGAAAAATCCTGCACGCACAACTCCGCTTCCCCCCTACAGTGTTGGACACCCACTCTTTGAGCTCTGGGTGCATGTTTTACCTTCTGGTGGGCTTCCCTGTGACAGGATCATATGCAATCGGCCGGGGTTTCCCCCAGTCAGTGTAGAATCCAGGTGATACGCTCACCATCCTTCCACACCCCACGCATCAGCTCATTTCAGGTCTCCTCCTTTGGCCCTAAGCAGTTGACCTCTTCCACTCACTTAGACTTGTGGATGTTGGTTTTTAAACTCGGGAGTAGCACAGTGCTAGTAAGCCCTGTCTTCATGCTGCCGTTAAACCCCCGTTCTTGTTTTTAACCTCGACAGGTTACTGAAGGCGCCTGCTGGCAGGTTCCACATGGCACAGGAGCTCAGCTGGAGAGGGACACAGACGGGCTCTGACTAGAATAATAAATGCAGCTGAATGATAACGGGTGGTTTTTTTTTTTTACGTTGTTTATTTGTACTTATGACTTGTGTAAACAAAGGGCAGGAGGTCTTCTCCTAAATCTCTTAGCCTTAAACATTAACTATGCTTGATAAAATGTATTATCAAGGTAATGGATAGGTCGTTAGTAGCAAATTAATGAGCTAGTGTTCTGGTATATGTAGTGAGTATTTTATGTCAGGGTTCCCAATCTGTGTTACTGTTTGGGTCACATGCCGTTGCTTCCCCGGGACCCTGCCTCATTCAGTACTCTGCCTAAGCTGAGTAATAGGGTAATGTAGTGAAGGAGGCTGTGGTCAGCCCCTGCCTCATTTGTTGCAGTGGAAGGGTGTGTAGTAAAAGAGGCAGGGAATTATGGGGAGAGAAGGAATAGGCTCCTGCTGAAGACAATGGGATGTAGACTTGGATTCTAGCGCTTCCTCTGTCACAGAGGTCCTACGTGATGCTGGGAACGTCGGGCAGGAATGACCAGAATTGTGGTCTCAAACAAGGCACCCAGAAAACAAGAACACTTGAGACCAGGTTGGCAGAGGTGCTGAGTGCTCAGATCTGCAGCCAGAGTGAATTGGAGTTGTGCTTTCAGCATTTCAAATGCTGCATGAGGCGAAGTTCTCTGGAAGATCAGGCGGTAGGCTTCCAAAACCGGGCACCCAAAATTGGTGGACGCTTGATGATAATCTTGACCTTAATCTCTTTGCCTCGGATCCCCAGCTGTAAAATTCTAGTCCCCAACCTGAAGCATGGAGGCACTAGACTCAGTTTAACAGCTGTACGAATTTTTTTCCAGTTTGGGCAAAACAAAGTTTTTTCCTAAACTTGTCATCAGAAACAGCTGAACTGTTTTAGCTGAAGGTTTCCAAAATAGAAACCTCCACCCTGGGAAGTCTCAACCAAACAGTCTTACAAAGTTACAAGCAACTGAAAACAGTCGTATAATGGAAAGTGTCAGGCACCCTTCACTAGAGTCAGGCTTGGCAGTGTTAAATTTTTATTTTTTATGATTTTGACTGGCAGTAACATAGTTTATTTTAAAGTCTTTTTTTCTATTTTTATCTATTTAAGTTTTCAGTCGTGGGAAATTATGGCCACACAGTAGGAGGGGCCAGACCAAAAAATATTTAATCAGCAGACACGGAGATTCAAAAAGCTAGTTTTATAACCATTAAACACATTGTGAACATCACATGTCAAAATATACTAAGTAAATATTCTTACATTCAACTCCAGGTTCTTAAGCAGTGTTTTTCTTTCTTTGCCGATCTGTAGAGTTAGATGATCATCAATCGATATATTTTTTTAGGTGTGTGCGTGCGTGCTTGTGTGTGTGCGTGTGTGCGTGTGCGCGCGCACGCAAGGAATTTGGTGATTACCCTCATTACAGGCTAAAATTCTCATCCTTCCAAACTTCAATATAAGCATCGGTATCAAGTCCATTAGGGTATGTCTATACTAGCCCCCTAGCTCAAACTAGGGAGGCTAATGTAGGCATTTGAAGTTGCAAATGAAGCCCGGGATTTAAATATCCCGGGCTTTATTTGCATCTTCCCATCCGGGCGCCATTTTTAAATCTGCTTAGTCTGAACTAACTGCCCGTGGCTACACGCGGCAGTCAAACGTTAACTCGAATTAAGTCCTTAGTTTGAGTTAACGTTTGGTTGCTGCGTGTAGCCGCGGGCAGTTAGTTCGGACTATGGGGATTTAAAAATGGCGCCCCGATGGGAAGATGCAAATAAAGCCCAGGATATTTAAATCCTGGGCTTCATTTGCAACTTCGAATGCCTACATTAGCCACCCTAGAGAGAAACTGCGGAGCTACAATTCATTTGCAAATTTGATACTATCATTTTAGGATTAAACAAAGACTGTGAATAGCTAGCCAACTACAAAAGCAGTGGACCTCACCCTCCTTGACTGAACTGACCTCTTTATCTCTAACCTTACTCTTGATTGGAACTCTTTTCTTATGCCTGTATATTTATACCTGTCTCTGGAATTTTCACTACACGCAGCTGATGAAGTGGGTCTTTGTCCACGAAAGCTTATGCCCCAATAAATCTGATTGGCTATGTCTAGACTGGCATGATTTTCCGGAAATGCTTTTAACAGAAAAGTTTTCCGTTAAAAGCATTTTCAGAAAAGTGTCTAGATTGGCACGGATACTTTTCCGCAAAAGCACTTTTTGTAGAAAAGCGTCCGTGCCAATCTAGACGCGCTTTTCTGCAAAAAAGCCCCGATCGCCATTTTTGCCCGAACGGGAGCAGCATAGTATTTCCGCAAAAAGCACTGATTTCTTACAGTAGGAAGTCAGTGCTTTTGCGGAAATTCAAGCGGCCAGTGTAGACAGCTGGCAAGTTTCCGGAAAAGCGACCGATTTTCCGGAAAAATTGGCCAGTCTAGACACAGCGATTGTGTATAAGGTGCCACAGGACTTCTCATTGTATAAACACGAATAGGACACTTGCATTTTTGACATGTCAGTGGTTGGCTGCATCATGAGTAACACACAGCGATATTGCCTACAATAGCCAAAATAATGCAGTTGATTGGTGCCCTTGCAGAAGAGAACCCGGCGATTGGACAGTGGTCTGTTGCATCTCAGGAAACACGCAGGTGAAGAAAATGCGTTCAAAGCACAGGGGTGTGGATGTGGTGGAAGAGCTGTCTGCTGTAGCTGTGTTCACACTGGCTTCGAGACGGGCTTACTCTGCAGTGCATGAGAGCCCAGCCTTTCCATAAACACACAGGGCTGGTTCTCCTTACACCATTCCAGTGAAGTGAGGGATGAATTTGCACCATGGCTTTTAAAAGGCTTTCCTTGGAGTGGCCGTCGCTGTGTGGTGCTCTGGCATGTCCCACCGAACTCAGTGGCCTTATGCGGGTTGTGTGGTGACTTGTCTTCTGGATGGTGGCATTGACCTATGTCAAGAGCCTCACAGGGCAGAGTGCCAGTGGGACTGCCGTGAGGTTTTGGTTTCTAAAGCCTTAAAAGTAGGTGCCCGAAGGAACCAAGCTGTGAACACGTCCCCCTACGGCCTCGCCTCTGAGGGGAAACAGGTTGATGGTGTGGATGTTACTGACACTTGCAAAGCTTCAACTGCTGCTTTGAGAGTTTGCTGGTGGCAATAAAGGGATCCCAGAGTACGTACGGGCTGCAGCACGTTGTAGGGCCACGCTCTCAAAGACGTCCGGTGTCAGTCTACAAAAACAGGAGCTGCCTTTTGCATGCCGGGGAGTAAAAAGAGGCTGTTTTTTTTTTTCTGTAAAGGAAGGCTGCCTGGCCTGGTGGCTAAAGACTCAGGAGATGATGGTTCTGTTCCCAGCTCTGCCTGCTGAGAGATCTCTAGCAAATTGCATTCCTGCCCCGTGCCTCAGTTTCCCCATCAGTAAAATGGGAATAACAATGCTTAATTCCTTTGTAAAGTGCTTTGATATCTATAGATGGGAAGATTCACTAGAACAGGCATTATTAAAGCAAAGGGGAAACGTCATGCCGTTCCTTGTCTTAAGCTAATTGTTTTGTTTCTGGAGTGACTATGCATCTGTGAATTCACCTTTTAGTCCTGTTTCAGGAAAGGATTGAAACACAGGCTTAAGTTGTTTGCTGAGCGAGTGCCCTTTGATGCATGTTCTGTAGATGACATCTGTGCTAGTGGGATATTCCTCAAGACTCCGAGCCTAAAGCATAAATGGGTTTCAACTTCCAGGCAGCTATGCCCAGTAGGTAGTGATATGGTGCAACACGGGTTTTTAAAATGTGCTTTTTATTTTCACTATTCTGTGAGCAGGTGATGCTTGTGTATAGGCAGAGTGCACCTTGATGGGCAGGTAACTATAATACCAGGGAGCACAGAGCGATTGCTTACCCTACTCGGAGGAACAACGAAGTCTTTACTAACTAAACTCTGCTTTGTGGGAGGCCGGGCAATTGCCATCTCGTTACTGTTTTGCTGCTTGTTGGATCTGAAATAGCGTTTTATGAAGCCTTCTGTGTGAACGCTTGGAGCAGACTTCTAGCATCATAAAGCGGCCTCAATCAGGTCTTCCAGCGGAATTGCACCGTGTTCTATTTTGAAGGGCCCACGCTGCGAGCACCCTTTGCTGTTGCTAGGGCTGAAAGCTTTCTCAGCAGCTACTGTGCCGTTGGGATGTAGTGCCAAGCAAACAGTGTGCTATCGCTGTCAGCACCGCTCCTCCCTCCCCCCGGAGGGATACGTACTTAGTTCCGCGTATTCTTGCGTCGAAGGGTGGCAGTGTGGGGGCCGAACGAGTTCATCTTCGGAGGGCGGGTGGCTTCTGCGAATCTCTATATTAGGGAAGTTGAACGGCGAGTGCCGTATGGCAGTTTATCTTAACAGGTAGATTCTACTGCAGTCCATCAGCGACCGGGCATTTCCGAGTGTTTATCTTTGTGGGCCGTCTGCTCTAAATATCCGTGCGCTGTCGTCACTGGGGAAGAACAAGGAGGTGAGGAGGAGTCTAGGCCAGCGGTTTTCAAACTGTTTCCCTCCCTCCCACCCCCCTACAACCCACTTGAAGAAAATTACTAATGCCGCGGCCCAACATAACTTGAATAGAATGTGGGCTCTGGGGTGAGGCTGAGAGATTTGGGGTGTAGGAGGGGGGGCTCTGGCGTGTGGGGGGGGGGAGGGACCAGGAGGGGTTTACCTTGAGTGACTCCTGGTCAGCAGTGCAGGGGGGGGGGCTAATGTAGCTCCCTGCCTCTCCTGGCACCACAGACCAGGCTGCGTCCCAGAAGTAGCTGGCAGCAGGTTCGGCCAATGGGAGTGTGGAGCCCTGTGCGCTACCCACCCCCCGCCATCCAGGAGCCAGTTTGGCCTCTAGCCAGAAACTCGAGCATCCTGCTCTGAGAAGAAACTTTGGGCCAACTATTCTCTTTTCACATGGAAGGCCCGTGCCCAGCTTGACTGTCTTTTGGGCAGCTGCAACGGCCTGACACCTAAGGCTACACCCACGCCCGCCATGGAACATCAAAACGTCTGTGGTTCGGAGGTGCTCATTCTCCCCTCCACCCCAGAAGCCAAAAGCTTAGCGGGGGCAAGTACTAGTGAGAACGGCACCTGGTCAGTAGGAGCGTTCTGTCCACGCTCTGCGCGCTGCTGCCCTGCCCAGCTGTGTGCTCTGCGGATGGGTGAGGACGGCTCTGTCTGTCGCTTCCCCCCGTGGAACGCTGAGAGGGAGGCACGTCCTGCAGAAGAGCCATCTCGTGGTTGATTAGTAATAAGATACTGGTTTGATGCTTTTGATTCGGAGGTGTGAGGGGCTACACCAGCCAAGCACTGTGAGGCACCCGCCGGGGCAGGGCAATGGGGGACCCAGCCTCCTGGGGGCTGCAGCCTGGGATGTGGCAGAGGGTTGTGGAGGAATATCAGCAGTGAAAGGGGACCCCGAGCTCTGACTAGACCCCCCCCCCAAGCTGGTGCTTCGCACGTCGCCACCTTCAGGTGAGAGGGTTTTGCGAGGGGGGGGGAGGGTTGAGACAACACCCAGGAAAGCACCTGACTCCATGTTACCACCTGGCTTTTGGGGTTCGGAATATGCCCCACTCCCACTGAAGTCAACGATCTCTGGTGAGGAAGACCCTGGGCCCCTGCTCCCATCCCCAGTAAAATCTGCGCTAAAAGCTCTCTCCGCCAGCCCGAGCAGGAGCAGGCCTTTCGAACGTTGGAGCCTTGCCTGCCTGACAGGTGTAGGCAACCGCGCTGCTACTTTGGTACCCAGGGCTTGGAGGCCCCTCGTTACCATAGTAACCTCACGGGCAACAGAAGTCCTCCCCTCTAGGCTTTGCAGGGCCCCACTTTTTCTACAGGCTAATGGTTGACACCCCCCAACCCCTCTGGGCATCTCCCTGGCGTGCGTAGCACTGGTCCACTGAAGATTCTCAGTACTCACAGGTTACTGCTTCCCTGTTCCACCTCCTCTCACCCCTCTGCTTCACACACAGCACTTGGATAGGCCTTTAGTGAAATCAGGTATCAGCTTATTTAACAGAGCAGAAGTACTGGAATCAAAGGGTTACAAATAAAATCATAATGTGCATTGTAGAGCCTCGTTCTATGCAGGAGTATTGTTTGCGCCAAATCCTTCAAGCACAGTACAGCCAGGGTGGTTGTGACCCTCCTTTCACAAGCCAAGTCTGCTGTCAGCTTGCCACCTCCTGCAGTTAGTTTCATCCTGTGCATTGCCTCGCTTGTAGGTTTTATTTTCCTATCCCTTCTTTTGCCTGCGGCTCAGTAATGCAAATACGCATATAGCATGAAGCATGCAATACACAAGTGACCAGCAAAGGAGATTAGTCTCTGTTTTCTCCTGCCGCAAAGGCCCTCTCCCAAAGACTTCTTTTAATTGCAAGAGCTTATGAACATCATTTTAGGTAGCGATAGTGTGGCAGACTCAGCCAGTTGGCTGCAGGAGACTGATCGAAGGTAAGCAGGCGGGCCACTGGACGAATAGTGTTCTGTTCCCTGAGTGACCGGGGCAGGCGCTGCTCCAGAGCACTCAGGAATGTTCCAGAACCCGTTAAGTCAGGTGGCCAGCATAGAACACCTGTAACCAATTAAGAACTTGCTAGAAGCAATTGGGAGAGGCCAATCAGAGCACCTGCAGCCCATTCAGAACCTGCTGGGACTAGTGTAACAGGCTCCCCTTCAGTGAGGGTGTTGGTGAGGTGGTGCGCTTGGAAAAGCTGGGAGGACAAGAATGAGCAGGTACCGGGAGCACGGTGCTGGGAGGGGCCGTTTGGGGGAAGTGGCCCAGGGCAGGCCTATAACTTCGGTAGTGGAAGTAAAACTACCTGTTGCCAACTGCCATTAGGGTCCCTGGGCTGTAACCTGGAGTAGAGGGTGGGTCCGGGTTCCCTCTCAGGTAATGTGTCTGTGGTGGAGTGGGGAGGGAAGATGGAGGCTACGGCGGGTTCTCATGCCAAACCATTGCCTGGCCTAAGATGAGGGTCAGTAGGCTGCGACCCTTGCCTCCAGGGAGGGAGAGAGGCTAACGCTGAGGGTCGCAATGAGTCTCTGAGGCCAGCACTAGCTGCCTAGACGTGTGGGACCCCTGAGGCAAAATACATAAGGCCTTTATTCTCTGCAGGGGCAGATGACCATATTGCTGGGCCCAGGGCAGCACAATTTCACGGGGCCCCCCTTTGCCACGGCGCATGGGGTCCGGAGCGGCCACCCCGCTCGCCCTGCCCTATATCTGCCCCTGATTCTCTGTACGTGTGTTTCACAATGTTTATGGCCACGAGTGGGCTATTGGTGTTAGTAGAGACCTCATCAAGGCCACGCACGCATCCTGCTGGTGCTAGTTGGCAGGAGGTTGCTGGGGCACAGCAAGTCAGGCAGCTGTAGAGAGGAGCCTGCCTGAAGTGGTGTGTGTGCTTGTGAGGCTCTTAAATGCCAGGAGTGGGCTGAACGCTGCACCCTTACTCACCGGGGTAGTGCTGTTGACAGGGCGGCAGGTTTGGGTCTGCTGCTGCATACTCTGAGTCTGTGCACGGAGGGCCCGTAAGTCACTTCTATGGGCAGTGCCCTGTGCTAGTGGCGAACAACTGCTCTCCTCGTTAGGCAGCTGCCTCCTTAAGGAACTAGGTTTGCATCACGGTCCGAAGTGCAGGTCAGGTGAAAGACACGTCCTCTCTACTCCAGCCTTTTATACTGTAACTCTGTTGTCCGTGCTAATGGGTAGCAAACAAAGGTCCACGATTCATCGTGGTTCTAGTCTTGCTGGTGGGAATTAACAAGCTGCTCTTAATAAACAGACTTCATGTCCCTGGCTAAAAATATTGCAGTCAGGCATTTGCTCAAGAGACAGACATGGCCGGAATCTGTCACTTTGACAGTCGTGACGTAGGGCCTGGCTTACTGTGCCAGTCTCTTACAGTAACCACCAGAGATGTTGGATTGCCCTCCTATGGCTTATTTTTCTTGAAATAAGAGCTTGGGGAAATTTAGGTTTAAAGTGACAGTGACATGAAATAAATCATGGCCAAAATTTTCAAACACTAGGCCCCCAAATGCATATTGAGTCACCTATATAAGTGACCTGATATTTGCCCCTCCTTCTCCCTGGAAGATATTGAACACTCATTAGTTCTTGAAGTGAATTAGAGGGCTAAGTGATGTGACATTTTATTTTTGTTGCTAAGCGTTTTCAGTAGCACTTGCAGCTCTCGTCAGTGGGTTCTGTGTGTGCTTAGTGCCTTTGCAAATCCCAGAAGGGTAGTTGAGTTTGTAACTGCAAAAATAATGAGGACCCTACCTCTGATTTTCACATCATGCATCTGATGAAGTAGTTTTTACCCACAAAAGCTTACGCCCAAATAAATCCCTTACTCTTTAAGGTACCACAGGACTCCTTGTCGTTTTTGCAAATCACATTACTCATGTAGGTACCTAAACATTGGGGCTGTGTCTACACTGGCAGCTTCTTGCAAGAGATGTGCTTTTGCACAAGAGCGTCTATGGCAGTGCGGAGGCTCTCTTGCGCAAGAAAGCTCTGATGGCCATTTTAGCCATAGGGGTTTCTTGCGCAAGAAATTCATGTTGCCTGTCTACATTGCCCTCTTGTGCAAGAGGGCTTATTCCTTGTGGGGAGAGGAATAATTCCTCTGGAAGAAGCCCTGTTTTCCGATGCTGTACTGTAAATTTACTTGTGCAAGAACACGCGTGCAGTATAGGCACCTGGCAAATTTTTGCGCAATAACAGCTGTTCTTGCGCAAGAAGCCACCAGTGTAGACGTAGCCTGGGTCTTTGGGAGTGGAGGGAACAGATTCAAGTTTTAAAATTTTGGTCCATGTATTTTCAAAAAGGCTTTACGCTCATTGTTAATAACTCTTAAATCATTAACATTGAAAGACTTCTCTGGGTGCAGTCTACTTCTCACACGATACATAGTTTTATTTTTCTAGGCTGCATTTTGCAAAGTTTGGATAAAGGAAAATAGCCTTTTCTTTCTGCCATTACATCTGGCTTCTCTGAAGTGCTGTTAGGGTTGTTCTTTTGCACGGTGCTTGATATGTGAGTCTGCGTCAGCAAAACCGTTTTACGTAACTTTTTCATTCTGCAAGTTCCCCACTCCAGTTTTCGGTTAAAAGATAAAGTGACATTTTATATCTCATTTGCTGGTTCACGGCCCTGTTCTGGGACCTGGAGGAGGTTAATCATTCAATGCCTCAGTTCCACATCTGTAAAATGCATTAACGACACTTAATCTCTCTCACCCTGTAGTCTATCATGTACATTTACGTTGTCACCTCTTTGGGCAATATCTGTCTTGCTGTGTGTCTGTAGCAGACTGAGCATGCTGAAGCGCCTATCTCACTTGGAGCCATTAGTTACGGCTGTAATGCACAATAATAACCCCATGGAGTAAGGTACCATAAGACATTCACAACCTGGGCCAAAGTTGTCTATTGACAGCTGCCGCTGATCAGGAATGAAACGAGTCTCTAAAGGACCTAACCTTTTCACTACTGACTCTCCAAACATGAAAAGGAAGACTGAGCATTTTTATGAGTGTACAAAGCAAGTCAGTAGTAGTTCTACACCATTAACTTGTAGTGTTTTCCAGTGCATCTTGCTGCACCTCGCAGGAGTGCCGATGCTTCAGTTTTGTGTCCTGAGGACTGCTGCGGAAGCAACCCTTTCCCTCTTGTAACCAAAAGGGCCAGTTTCTCTTGTGCACACCCTGCTGTTTGGTAAGCACGACAATCAATCCCATAGATCTGACCTGCTGCTCTCAGAAGCTATAGGAAAGACTCCTGTTGTCTTTGCAGCTTGTTCCACCAGTTTCAATTTGTTTTACAAAGTGTCAACATTACAGGGATGCTTCCATTGAACAAGGAAGGTTTCTGGGTGTCTTCTGCTATTCACAGCTGCTCCGACACTTAGGATCATTGTTGCTGGATGTAGCTGGAGATGATCTGTCACTAAAAAGAGGGACAGTTAATCATAAACACTCTTGAAAACAGGCAGCTGATATGCACCTGGTGGCAGCATGCTGTGGGAATTGTCCTGGGTGTCTATGAACTGAGCAGCAAAAATAGGAGTCAGGCCCAAGACCCCAGCCCACAGGCGAGTTTTCTTCAAGTTTTGGCTCTCCTGCCCTCAGCACTGGGGTGGGAAAGGGGTTCCTGTATGTCACAATGCCATGGTTCATGGCCTCATTATGCCTTTTCAAAACCCAGCTCCCACTGGGCTCTCTGAGGTCCTGCCCTACGCTGGAGTAAGCAATGGGCTTTTTGGGCATTTCAGACCGAATGGGCCCCTCTTTCCGCTCTGTCTTATCGGCCCCAAGCTAGGAGACACAGTCAGCGCAGACTGTCCCCCTGAAGTTACAGTTCCGCAGAAGATGTTGAGCTGTCGAAATGGACCCAGCTGCTGCTTGTAGTCCGTGTCCCAGACAGCTTGGCAGAGAGGAAGGAGAAGAAATGACTCTGGAAAAGAGCATGGTATTTAAGATCACAGTGTCCTATCGCAATGGGGACACGAAGGCTCCAGTGCTACCGCATGATGAGCTGTCAGGGCTTTGCTTATTGGATGTGTTGTAGATGTGTCCTGAAACCCAGTGGAGCATGGGACTGTGACCGTTTTATTCCTGCAAAGCATCCGTGGCCTGAACGCAAAGGAGGAAGGTCTGATCTGGTTAGCACCAGAGAGCCCTGTGAAATGTGGATATGAGCCTTGTTTGTTTCAGCCAGTAGCTCCCTGCCTTTCACTGAGATCCAACCAAACTCAGCCAGAACCTGGTTTACTGTGACATTGGTGAGCTCTGACTTCAGCCCAGAAAGTCACAACTCTTTCCCCTCACCTACCCCTCCTGGGCCACCTGACAGATCCCCGCCTCCCTTGTGTCTCTGGGGGTGCTGTCTGCGGGCCTGTGATGGTCCAAGGCGATGTGGTCACGGAAAGGATTGCTGAGTACATCCTCCTCTCAGTGGCTTTGCAGGGTGGCCCTCTCCCAGGCAGTGGAAGCATCTGTCCATTATGCTGCTGTTTTTTGTTTTTTGTTTTTTTGCAGGGGGAGGGAGGAGGACAGGTCAATCCAACCAATTAAAAAAAAATCATAGTTGAGCACCCTGCTTTGCCATCCTGAGGTCACTGAGCAAAGGCACCAAGAGAAGTTTGGCTGCCTACTTCTGGGCAGTATCTCTTCAGTCTAATAGGTCCTTCTCTCCTCTTTGGTCCCCACACTGGTACCTTGCACACACCTCCTCATGCAGTGACCTCACCAAACCCCACAGTGGTTCACTCTGGTCAGTTTGTCACCACCTGTCCCTTGCTTCTCTCATGGCTTCCCCCTGCCCTCCAAGGGGCAAGATTTGCAGTCTCTACTGAGACTGAACTCCCATTCCCTCAGTCACATCCTGACAGCCGTTTACGAACTGGATTAGTTTTCGGTGCAGCAGCATGGGTGGGGGTAGTAGAATTGGATGGCTGGAAGATACGCCATGTCCCGTTTCCAAATCGAATGCCAGATTTGTAGACGTGTTTGCGGCTCAGAGTGCGGGAGTTGATTCGCTAGGCTGCAGGTAGGGTGTTAATTATTCTGGCTGGAGCATGCAGATAACTTCTGGGAAATCAAAGGGTTTGTGGAGCCCAAGAGTGGTATGAATCTGTCACGCAATGAGCATGTGGAACTCACTGCCACTAGGTAGCACTGCAACCAAGAGATTAGCTGGATCGAAACAAGGCTTAGATACTTACCTAGAAAAAATAGCTAGAGTGAGCATAAATGCTAAGACACCAAATGAATACAGGAAGGGAAATCCAAACCTCGTTTCAAGGCATACACTGCTTTCTAACGCTTGGGGAAGGGGGGTTGGAGGAACGTTCCCAGTGTGCTGGTTGTCCCATAACTGTTTGAATTATTTTGTTGCATCATCTTCTGAAGCAGCGGTTCTCAAGCTGTGGGTTAGAACCCCATTTTAATGGGGGTACCAGAATTGGGGTAGACTTGCTGGGCCACAGAGCCGAAGGTGGCACCTAAGCCCTACACCCTCGGGCTGAAGCCAAAATCTGAGGGCTTCATCCCTGGGTGGCGAGGCTCAAGTTATAGGCTTTTTGTTGTCAAAGGGAGTTGCAGTGCAATGAAGTTTGAGAACCCGGCTCAGAAGCTATTTCAATGTTCAGAAGTTTCTCAGCTCTGCCACTTCAGTGGGATGACTTAAATCTTAAGATGAGCAATTGCACAGGAAACACATCCCTGGGCACCATTCTGCAACAAATCCACCACTGCAAATAACCACCGGTACTAATTCATCGCTGCAAGGTTGCAGAGCCAGGATTCATATGTCGATCCTTTAACTCCAACCTCGGCTCTCTGCCACCTGCACTAAGGCCAAACCTCGGCAGTGGTGACACAGGCCAGACAAATCCATTTGTTCTTTAAGGTTTTGCCTCTAGCAGCCAGTCTGCTCCTGCACACTTCTGATCACGACAATCAGATGCTTTAATAGCTTTGTTTAATTATGATGAACTTTCTTCAAATACCGCTGGCGGAGAAGTTTTCCAGGAGATATAAACAATGGGGATCATTAGCTGGGGGAATGAAAGACAGAGAAGAGTCATAACTTCCTATTGGGGTGGCTTTTTTTAAAATGACCTTTTATCTCAAGCATGAGACTTAGTCTTCTCAAATACAGCCGAAAATTTCCCCTGTTGAGGAATTTTCAAGGCAAACCCCTTGCATCAGTCAAATTTGTCGGACAACGGGTTTATCTGAAACTAGGGCTAGTACCAGAACCTGGGTGCACTCTTCCGCTATGGAGAGCTGCTTGTTCTAACAGGTTAGACAAACCGGAGGGGCTGTTCTCTCCAAGAGAGAAGTAATCTTCAGGGGGTAGCCGTGTTAGTCTGTTACAGAAAAAAATGACAAATGGTCCGGTAGCACTTTATAGACTAACAAAACATGTAGATGGTATCATAGAACACTAGGACTGGAAGGGACCTCGAGAGGTCATCGAGTTGAGTCCCCTGCCCTCATGGCAGGACCAAATACTGTCTAGACCATCCCTGATAGACATTTATCTAACCTACTCTTAAATATCTCCAGAGATGGAGATTCCACAACCTCCCTGGGCAATTTATTCCAGTGTTTAACCACCCTGACAGTTAGGAAGTTTTTCCTAAAGTCCAACCTAAACCTCCCTTGCTGCAGTTTAAGCCCATTGCTTCTTGTTCTATCCTCAGAGGCTGTGGATAGAACACGTCTTCAGATGGTTGTGCCCATGAAAGCTCGTGATACCATCTACATGTTTCGTTAGTTTGTAAAGTGCTACCAGAGCATTTGTGAGAAGAAAAGCCGCTCTGAGACACATTTCACATGTGGGTTTTCTATGGACTCTACAGCCATGTAGGGCTGTCATTCTACCACAAGAGGGCACTGTAATGTAAGCTGTACTTTCATTTGCCTGGGGGCGAGCAGGCAGTTCACCTAGGTCTTAAGTAATTAGCCAGCCATCATATTTCTCAGTCCTACAGCTGGGTGACATGTTTTTAGCAAATAGAAATCTTGTTGAAAAATACTTTTTTGGGAGCTGGGCCATAAAAATGATTAGACCCAAGGTCAAATTCCCCCAACAGTTTCAGCTTGAAGGAAACGCTGAGGTGTTAAAACATTTCTGTGGCAATTTCAAAATGAAACCTTTTCCCTTTTCATTTCAAAAGGATTTCACTTAGAAATTTGGCTTTTTTTAAAAAGGTTAAACCCTTGTACAAGGAAATGAAAAACTGAAAGTTTCTTTTTTTGGGTTGAACAAGAAGGTTTGTTCAAATGGAAATAGTTTATTCTGTGCCATGGCCAGGAAATATGGAAACTTCAGCTTCGGTTTGTAAATCACAAAAATGGTTTGCCCCATTCCGTTTGGCTACCAGGTTGAAAAATCCATTATTCACTCAGCTCTACTCATTTCTAGGTCCTCTTTGTCCAGCCCAGCCTTTAAACACTGGAACAGCGATGTGCTGGTCAGCCCAGAGAATGAACTAGAGAGGCTTAGCTCGGCTGACCCAAGACAGAATAGCCACCTACGGGACTTCCCGTTCAAATTCAAACCCAGCCTGACACACACCACTAGAATAATGCATCCACGCACATTGCCACTGGCCTGGGAACACCTGGACTGAGGGCTGGATCATCCTCAGCTGAGCAGAACTTGCGGCTGTTCTTGGCCTGCACGTGAACAGCCAACCAGGCTGTGTTGTGGGGTACCAAGGATTTCCCACCTGCCCTATTGGCTGGGGCGAACCTGGGAAAGTAGCTTATGCGGTATGTCGGCTGGGTGTCCATCCTCTCTCCCCAGGTCTGGATCTGACTCTTGTGGGGCTGGGTGGGTGCATGGAGGGCAGGCTGCTCTCCGACACGTTGAGATGCTCCGTAGCTACCCATGGTAAGATCTTCCACACCTGTAGCCCTGTATGTCTTCATAGTCCGAGTTTATGGCCAGAAGGGACCATCAGAGCGTCTAGTTATCTCCTGCAAAGCACTGGCTACCCACGCCATCCGGCTCCCATGTGCTAAACCCAACAACCAAAACAAAACACCCCACAAGGCACTAGCATATGTGGAGCCCTCCCCACATACTGGGCGGGTAGGACGCCAGCCCTACCCAACCCTCTGGCTTTTCTCTGCCCGGAGCTGGCTCCCAGGCCCTGCAAACTTGTGCAGCGCAAAGTACCGGATGTGCCGGTTCCAAGGCTACGGGGCTGTACAGGCAAGGCTGGCATTCTCCTCTTTGTGTTTAGGGTCAGAAGAACTTTGCGTCTCTCATAGCATTGAACCAGGATCCTCCCATCGCGCTGGCTCCTCCCTTTCTGAGCCAGGGTAGGCTTGACGTTTTCCTACAGCTAGTTTCCAAAGCCAGGGGCCAAAAGTGCTCTTCGGTATGTCCACGCCGACTTCCTGGATTTCCTGGTACAGCGCGCTAATCAGCAAGTGCAGCCTCTTTGCTGGGTTCTCGGGTAAAGGTGAGCATCCGTTTGCTTGCATCCTCCTGCCACCAGGTCCCTTGGCCTGAATAAAAGCCTCTTTGTTCCCCTTACCAAGTTCCATTTCGAGCAAGCGCTGTGAGCTTTGTGGATTCCCGCCAGAGCCTGGGTTCAACAGATTGCGCCGTGGCTCTCCTGGCCTCATAGACTGACCCACGGGAGCTCCCTTTGGGTTTGAGCCAGTGTTGGGTGGAGTCAGGCTTAGCACTGGCAGGCCCCAGAGGAAAGTACAGCATCTGTGGTGATGGCTGGTGGAACAGCGGGGAAGCCTGCCTACAACTCCCCAGAGAGTTTTATGCCCATCCCATGAGTTCGAGGCCCCGGTGCTTTTTTTGCTGACCCATTTTAACGTTGAATGTTTGTGTTTTCTTGCACCATAAGAAAAAAATTACATTAAAAAAATCATTTTAAAGAAGGACTTTAGAAAGAGGACTAAATATTGCTGTTTTGTGGGAGCCTTTTTGGGTTAGGTGGCAAGTGTCACTGTCCCCTTGATTCCATGGTCTAGTCTTATCCTTGGCCTTTCTAGAGCCTTTAGTAGCACCAGAATCCTACACAATCAGTTCACAAACAGAGCAGCACCAAGTGTGTGTCTCTTCACTGGAGATGGGCAACACTTTTCCCATTTCTCTGCAAAAAAAAAAAATGCAAATTTCAGTCCATGGAAAAATTTCACAAATTGCTGTTGACTTGGCCAAATTGTTTGTTGGCAAAAAAAAAAAATGCCCCAAAATGTGGAAACGTGTTTCTGTGGCGCTATCAAACTGAAAAAGATCGAAACGCTTCCATACAAACTAACTTTTCACTTAGACATTCCATTTGCTTTATTTTAAAAGGAAAATGGCTCAAAGCCCACAATAAAAATTTTGGTTTGGATCCAGTAAAATGGTTGGTTTCACCCTCAATATTTTTTTTCTATTTTTAACTGCCAGAGAACGGAGAAATCATTTAGTGGCCTGGCTCTTCTGTTGGATCATGGATCATACGTGGTGGTGATTGTGCCAAGAGAGTAACTGCATAACCCCGTAGCATGGACACGCACTGCACCGGCATGGCCAACCTGACTCTGAGAAGGGGCCAGAATTTCCCAATGTACGCTGCCAAAGAGTCACAGTATTAACTTAGCAGCCTCCCATTAGCTCCCCCTTGCTCCCAGCACTTCCCGCCCATTAGCAGCCCTGTCAATCAACACCTCCCTCTGCCTCCCACTGCGATCAGCCATTTTGCAGTGTGCAGGAGGGGCGGGGAGTGGGCCAGGGCTGGGTCAGAGCTGGGGGTTGAGCAGTGAGCCCCCCCACACACTGGAAAGTTGGTGCCTGTAGCCCCCTAACCCTAGGGTCACCTAAGCGAGGAACCGTATATTAACTTCGGAAGAGCCGTACCTGGCTCCAGAGGCACAGGTAGGCCACCCCTGCACTATGCTGACAGAAGCAATTGTTCCACTCCCTGAGGTCCCGTAGCTAGCGCGAGGGACACGTTTGTCACCCTCCCTGAATGATCAGCAGCATGTTCCAGGGCAACAGCCACTGGGATAATCCCCATTTCTGCCCCGTCCCGGGGTTACTTCACCAACGTGCCTCATTTCCCCCTCCCATAAGAAGGTGCCACGGATGCGGTGCACCAAGGCAGAGTGAGGTATTCTTCTCTAGCTGCCTTGCTCTGGTCCCCTGCTCCCCCCCGCCCCGGTCTCTTGAGCTTGGTCTCTCGTGTCTGACACTTTCCTTACTCCCTTGCGTCAGCTCCATGCCTCTGCCGTGGTGACTCATCGCTTCCTGAATTTGCCCCTTCCTGCCCGGCTGGGGAAGCCAAAGGGGATGAGTCAGCATGCGGGAGGGGAAGGCTGCCAACCGCCTGTTGCTTTGGAATTGACAGTCGGCCCTTGGCGGCAGCAGACTTTGGCCCAGAGGAGCAGCCGGGCAGCACCTGGCTGTGCTTGCAGGAGATAAGCAGGGGGTGGTGGCAGTAAGAGAAGTGTTTGTGTAAGGTAATCGTGTCCCTCTCCCTCATAGCTCCCTAGGGACGATCTTTATAATAATCACACAGGCAATTGCACGGATCGTCAAAAGGCCTGTTGAATCATTCTCCTAAGTATCTTTCAGCAGATTAACTTGCACAGGCCAATTATCCATTGTTTGGAGGAGGAAATGAGAATTGTGCCAGCAAGCCCAGATTGGATGGGTAAATACCGCAGTGAATGTGGCAGCAGGTTGATTTCGCCCACTGCTCCAAGAACGCCGTGCATGTGTGAACTTACCTCTTATCTTCCACACACCTCCACTCAACTTTTGTCATAGTCTGGCTGGAACGGATCTTATCAGGCCTCTTCTTACCAGCAGCGCCCTTCCAGGGATGGAAAGGGTTAGGGTTGAGAAACTGACGTAAAGAGAGTTCACCTTCTGAGCAACCTCAGTGGCAGGTAGCCAGCACATTCCTCCATCCCTGCCAGGCACAGACCATGGACCCTTAGCAGCTGTCACTAATCACCAACTGCAAAGCCGAATCCAGATCTGGGCGGAGCAGGGGGCGAATGGGGGCTTGAGTCAGTGCAGCTCACGGAGGCAATTTGCGTGCCATAGAAATACTAGCACTTCTAGCCGCCTCCTGCTGCTATGTAAGGTTACATTCTCCAGAAGTGTGTCTAGAAATACCATCCTCTTCAGGGCTGGGACCAATTTTACAGCACGCAAGCTGTTAAAACCACACAATATGGAACACTGGAGCTCTTCACCTTTGCCTCTTCCTCAATGTGGTGGCCTCGTTACAAAAAGCAGCATCACTCTGCAGGGAACTGGCTAGCTCCTAGACCTAATTCTAAGATTCAGAGTCCTCTCTAGCTCAAATGTCACCTCCAGGCACCGTTCCTTGACTTCAGAATCAGAGGGTAACCATGTTAGTCTGTTTCAGCAAAATCAGCAAGGAATCCAGTGGCACCTTAAGGACTAACAATTTTATTAGGGCATAAACTTTTGTCAGCTCCTCAGGGTTTTATCCTCCACACATTCATTTGAAAGCTGGACCATGCACTGAAGCCAGCAGGGAAGAAGTGCCTGCCCTCTCTCTTCTCCCTGAGAAGAATTCATTAAGTGGCACTCTTGTTACTAGCTGTTTGCAGTCCAGCAAAGAGGAGCACATGGGTAAAGGACAGATGTTTGGATCTCACATCCAGTCTCAGTGCCCTAACAATCAACATAATCAGTATCGATAGGTAAATCCAACTTCTTGGACAGCGACTGAAAAAAAATGGGAAATCCTGGGAGAATTGGCAAGGTCTGTTTTGGGCAGAACTGCGTGTTCAAGTCAACCAGAAATGCTCGGCTAACTCGCTGGGCTTCTTGAAAAGGCGAGTTTCATAGTGGATCAGGACAAAGGGGATCGGGGGTGGGGTGGGGGTGAGGACGTGCTTCCCCCTTAACGTCTAAGCTAGATGTTAAGACGTTCACGCGGGATGTGGACGAACTGAGTTCAGTTCCCTGCCTCTGCATTAGGCTTTGCATTGTGCCAGGCCTTGACCTTATGACAAGCCTCCCCTGTTGAAGTGATTCCATTTTGTGCAAAATACCTGAAGAGTCAAGAAAGCTGGGGATGGCGGGTGAAAGGCTGACTCTGTAATCCAGCGGGTAGAACATCCACTGGGAGGTGGGAGACCCAATTTCAAATCCCTGCTCCCTGCCGCCAGAGGGAGGAATCAAACCCGTATCTCTCCTCTCCTTCATGAGTGCCTGTGGTGGTGGTGGTGGGGGGGGCTGCCCCCCTGCACTGGCTGGAAGGGGTTAAAGCAGGCTGGAGGGGGCCTGCACAGAGCCTTGGCCAATCAGAAAGGGTCTTTTAAGGAGCCAACCAGAGGGCGGCTTGCTGAAGCAGCCCGGTATATAAGGAGTCCTGATCAGGGAGGGTATGGGACTGGTTCCCTGAGAAGCACTATATTGCAGTGCCAGGCAGGCTAATGGGGCAAAGGCTCCAGGCCTTGCACCAGGGGCCAAGCAGCAGCAGGGGTCATAGGGGAAATGGCCCAGGGAACAAGAGACAGTAGAGGAGGGTAGGGCCAGGGTGCTGCTAGAGGGTCCCTGGATTGTGGTCCAGAGTAGTGGGTGGGCCTGAGTCCCCCCCCTTTACACCACATCTTGCCACCAAGACGTGGCCCACACAGACTGGCTGGCCCCTGAGACAGAGGGGCAGAGCTTGGGGACCGCAGAGACCAAGGACTGCCAGTACTACCCCTAGGAGGGCGTAAGAGACCACAGCAGGGGGTACTGCCGGAGAGCAGTGTCCTTAAGAGGACACCAGGGTCTGGGAGCGATGCAGGTCCAGCACGAGAGCGCAGCGTGAAGATGGGTGAGATCGCCACAAGGGGGCGCCCTGCTGAATAAGAACGAATTCCCTGGAGCTACCAGCAGGAGGCGCCACAACAGTGAGTCCTGCCCCGAAACAGTGCCCTAAATGTCATGGGAAGGTGGTAATGCCACTTCTCCCAGCTCACGCAGCTTTGTGAATCTAGGCACTTGGGGCTGAAAGTATTCTGCAAACATCTGTCAAGCCCATGACTTGTTTCAGGCCAAGAGCATATTTTTGGTGCACAAACTAATCACCCCAAGTGTTTTTTCTCCTGCTCTCATAAGCAGCATGGCTGATTACTGCTCATCGGACTACTCGTTCCAGAGCTGGCTGCATTATAGCAGCTAATGATGTGTCTTTCTTCAGCCTACCCGAGAGGGGTGGGTTTGTCAAACACTTGGCGCTCATTGGATCAAAGCTGGAGGAAGGCACAAAATCCTTGGTGATGTTTTAACCCCAAGAAACCATTCAGCCCAGATCAGTTGGCACCTTAGATCTTCCACCAAAACCAACGCTGGTAGCCAACTGCATAGTAAACTAACTCAGGGTATGTCTACACTAGAAAGTTAGTTCGAACTAACGGACGTTAGTTCGAACTAACTTTCCTATGCGCTACACTAGCGCTCCGCTAGTTCGAATTTGAATCGAACTAGCGGAGCGCTTAGTTCGAACTAGGTAAACCTCATTTTACGAGGACTAACGCCTAGTTCGAACTAGCTAGTTCGAACTAAGGGCTGTGTAGCCCTTTAGTTCGAACTAGTGGGAGGCTAGCCCTCCCCAGGTTTCCCTGGTGGCCACTCTGGCCAACACCAGGGAAACTCTATGCCCCCCTCCCGGCCCCGGACCCCTTAAAGGGGCACGGGCTGGCTACGGTGCCCGTGCCAGGTGCAAGCCTGCCAGCACCCAGCTAGCAGACCCTGCACCTGGCACGGCACAGAGCCACCCACCCGATGCCCCCCAGCCCACCCCCTCTTGCCGGGACCAGGCTGGCGGCTCCCGGGAGCTTGCCGTGGACCGCAAGAGGCGGGCACCTTCCTGGGCTAGTGCGGACATCGTGGACCTCGTCCACGATCTCCGCACTAGGCACAGGAAAGTGGCCGTCTAGGGCAGGAGAGCTGCCAGCCTGGCCACCCAGGAGCAGGTGTGCATGAAAATCAAGGGGGTCCACTGAGACCCCCGACACTGAGCCCTGAGCTTACAATGGCCGTCCTGGGTCAGACCAAAGGTCCATCTAGCCCAGTAGCCTGTCTGCCCACAGCGGCCAACCCTAGGGACCCTGGAGGGGATGGACCGAAGACAGTGACCAAGCCATTTGTCTCGTGCCATCCCTCTCCAGCCTTCCACAAACTTTGGGCAGGGACACCACTCCTACCCTCTGGCTAATAGGACTCCATGGACCCAACCTCCATGACTTGATCTCACTTCCCTTTAAACTCTGTTCTAGTTGTAGCCTTCACAGCCTCCTGCAGCAAGGAGTTCCACAGGTTAACTATTTGCTTTGTCAAGAACAACTTTCTCTTACTAGTTTCAAGCCTGCTACCCATTCCTTTCCTTTGGTGTCCTCTAGTCCTTCTTTATGGGAACTCAGGAAGAACTTTTCTGAATGCACCCTCTCCACCCAACCCCTGCTTTTAGAGACCTCTATCCTGTCCCCCCTCCGTCTCCTCTTTTCTAAGCTGAACAGTCCCAGTCTCTGTAGCCTCTCTTCATCTGGGACCTGTTCCCAACCCCTGATCATGTTAGTTGCCCTCCCCTCTCCCAGCCTTTCTCTTCCCCTCTCCCACCTCCTTTTCCCAGTCTCCCCCAGTTTTGTTCAATAAAGACAGAGTCAATGTTGGAAGAAACGTTATCTTTATTTTGTACATCAATAAGAAGGGGGGCTAGGGAAGGGTAAGTGGAAGGAGGTGAGGGAGGAATGGGGTACGAGCCCCCGATGGGGAGGACTGGGCTGGCTCTGCGGGCTTCTGGGGGTGGAAGCTCTCCTGCAGCCCCCCAATTACTCCCTCTCCCCAGATGGCAGCCTGCGGCAAGTGCAGCCGGGCTGATGGCCGAGTGGTGTGATGTGCCCAGTGTGGGCACTCAGGGCACTCCAAGCCAGAACTTCTTTGCAAGCGGGGCACCCCTTAGAACTGTGTGTCCGGGGTGGGGGTCGGGACCCTTTAAGCGCAGCCCTCGGCTAGCCTGAGACAGTATCTCCATGCTCTAAGTCCTCCTTTTATGCCCTGCCGGCACTGCTTCCGGCCATCATTAAGCCCTGTTCAGAGTCCACTCAATGTGGACTTACTAGTTCGAACTAGCAAAACGCTAGTTCGAACTAGTTTTTAGTTCTAGATGCGTTAGTTCGAACTAGCTTAGTTCGAATTAACTAATTCGAACTAAGTTAGTTCGAACTAGCGCTGTAGTGTAGACGTACCCTCAGGGTTTATTAGCAACTACAGGGAAGAAAGCTGATTGAGAGGTTAAAGCGGGTAACTATATGGAAAGGCGAGTCTGCTTATAATCGCAAATGGTAGCAGCGAAATAGGAATCTGCCGTTTCCCCAACAGTCTTTTATGGCTACTCAGAATAACAGCGGGGCTCTGTCTACTCGGTCACTTGTTCCAGCTTGTAAGAGTCCATATGGTCTAGAGATGAAGAATCTTTTCCCTCAGTCCCTGCTTACAGTGTCTTGCCACAGAAATTAAGCTGACAGGGTTACTCCCCTTTAATGGAGGATGAGGAATGTGTGCAGAGTTTTCACCTCTGATCATCACATACAGTGAACGTGGGCTTTGAAATTAGCACTCTTCTGTAAAAGTTCTTCACTTTCATTCCACGAGGCTTCTTTCTCCTGCTAGGGATTAATTAATTACAGGGGTGTGTGGTGTGTCAGTGTTTGCTATCCTGCCATAATGGGATACGGATCGGTGAACACAACACAAGTGACAAGCATTCGTTTTCATGAGGTTTAAACACCAACTATGCTTTTCTACATCTAGCAGTCATTTTGATCTATACTAATACATAAGTGAATTGGCTTGAGGCCTTGGCATGAGCTAGCATCTAGTCTGCCAGCAACACAGAAATATTTAAACATTTAAAAAAACTTCCCAGCTGAAACTCTTCATTGACCCACATTTATGAGTCGCTTGGAGCGCAAAGAAATGTTTTCTTTTATTGGATGAACAAAAGTTCACACAGGTCTAATTGTGGCCCTGTTTCTGGTGCCTGGGTGCAGGTGATGCCAGGGTATGTGTGGACAATGAGTCAAGGAATATTCTCTTGACATGCCAATTCCAGGAAGCAGAAAACTCATTCAGACGCGTGCACACACTTGTAAAAGCCAAGGCCCACGCCAGCCAAGTTCTTGTGGTAGCTTGATTTCCGGTTACCAGGGTGAGGAATGAGGATGGACAAGATCTGAATCAGGTGCGGGTCTTGGCTAGCAGGCCCATGTCGTCCCCTGAGATGCCGAGTAAGGGCCTGCGGGCAGAGGGATCCAGACGGCTGAAAGAGAACAAAACTCCTAATTGTGCATGTGCACAATTCTCGTGCAAACAATCTACTGCCCGACTTAAATCCAAAATCCTCCACATAGACAGGGCTGGCCTTACCATGAGGCGAACTGAGGCTGCCGCCCCAGGTGCCAGACTGTGCGGGGGAGCGCCACTCGTTCACACTTATTGGAAAAGGCATTTTAAGTTGTTAGTTCTCCTTTTATTGGGGCAGGTAGCAGAGCAGGACCATGAGTGGAGTAGAACAGGAAGGCAGCAGAATTGAGACCTTTCAAAGTTTTGGCCCAAGCAAGGTGGCAAGGGGGCATCATATGAGCTCCCCGCCTCAGGTGCCAAAATGTTGTGGGCCGGCCCTGCATATTGAGCAAATCTCCAGCTTACTATATAAACAATAGTGACTGACGTTGAGCATTTATTGCACTGTTTTACCTTTAGGATGGTAGGTCCAAAGCCATGTGCTTGTATACCACGTTGTATACCCTTAGTGTTACTGCTCTTCTCTGCGTTGGTCTTTTCAGCCATCCCGCTCCAGTTCCAGGCAGTGTAAGAAAGAGCAGAGCCTGGCATGGAAAAGAGGAGCGTCTGAACATCATTAAGCAGGGCAGCTCAAAACCAAGCAGTCTCCTCCCAGAGCATCTCTTAGCAATGACAGGGCAATTGGAAAATAACAAATCATGGCCAGCTACTCCACTTCCCCGCAATGATTGGCCTCTTGCGGAATAGCTGCCATGTTCTATTCCGAAGATGGCTGGCTTTTTCCCCGTGGAGGATACAGGCGCCAAATGGGTGGATGGGGGGAGTAAAAGGGAGCCCTGGGCCCTTTAAATCACCATCAGAGCTCCGTGTGGCACTGAGGACTCTTTGGGGTAGGCATGGCGTGCTCTGGGTCTCAGCCCCGCCCCTTCCACCCTAGACCCCGCCCCTTTTGGGGCACAGAGCTGCCCTCCCCTGCCTTGTCCAGGGGCCCAGTGAGTTTGTCGTCTCCAGATTCTCTGCAGGCACTTGGGTCATGTTATTTGAGGCGTTTTCCCTCCAGAACTAGCACACCTAGAGATGTTCCTTCTTTAAAGTGAAGCTGGGATGTTGGAGAAGAAGATAAGAGAGTGAGAGAGGTGCCCATCCATCATGCCTGGCTGGACTCAACCAATCCATGGCTTGGGAGGGGGGTACCAGAAGCAATGTTCCCTCTAATATTTTCTGTCCATGGGTGGAATAAATTTTGTTATGAGCACAGAGGGATGTGCAGACGTGCACCACCAGTAGAAACGTGCTGCCAGCTGTGGGTGCTCTGCTAATCAGCTGGGAGGCATTTGAATCTCTCCTGGATGGCTGCCCAGGCGCTCAGCTTGCAGGGAACACTCACCTGCAGCCGCTGGTGTTCACCATTACTGCCCATCAGGTAGCAACCCAGACACTTATCATGCGATATACAGGACCTGGTTCACCTTGGCTTGATTCTGATTTTTACACTGCTGGGATTACGTCGAAGTCATGCTGCGCCTCCGCTGCTGTTCTCCCTCCCGAGTCCCGCCTCAGCTGCTGGTGCAGGCCAATTGCAATGAGTACATGTCACACCCCAAGCGGGGCATCGCCTCGTGGCTCCATCCGGCTCAACAGCACCTGCCACTGGCTGCCTGCGCACCACGGAGGCTCCTGGTGTTATCAGGCTAGGGTGGAGCCGTGGCCTGGGAGAGAGAGAGACCATTGATGGAAGTGCCCTGGTCACGTTCCGTATGGTGGAGTGGAACGGCCAGATGGGGTCGTCCCTATGGTCCATGTAGCCTGCCTGCCAACTGGGGCCAGTGCCAGCTACTTCAGAAGGAATGAACCCAACAGGGCAGTTAGCAAGTGACTCATCGCCTGTTGTCTAGTCCCAGCATCTGGCAGTCAGATTTTTAACGATCATATCCCTCCTTAGTCCTCTCTTTTCTAAGTGATACAGCCCCAGTCTTTCTAATCTGTCCTCAGACGGAAGCTGGTCCATGCCCCATATCATTTTTGTTACCCTCCTCTGCCCCTCTTTTTCTATTTCTAATACATTTTTTTTAAACGGGGTGACCAGATCTGCACGCAGTATTCAGGGCATGCCAGGGACTTATATAGCGGCATTATAAGATTTGCCTCGTTATCTATCCTTTTCCTTGTGGTTCCCAACATGATTCGCATTTTTGAACGCCGCTGCACATCAGATAGCTTTTTTTCAGCGAACTCGCCGTAGTGATTCTAAGCTCTTGTTCTCGAGTGGTAACAGCTAATTTAGACCCCATCATTTTGTTGGCTTTGTTGCGGTTGTTTTCCGATGAGCATTACTTTGCATTCATCAACACTGAATTTCATTGGCCATGGTGTTGCCCTTCGTGAGATCTCTTTGCAACTCTTCACAGTCTGCTATGGACTTAATGATCTTGAGTAATATGGTATCGTCGGCAAACTTTGCCCCTCATTGTTTACCCCTTTCTCCTCATCACTTATTAATATGTTGGACAGCAGAGGTCCTAGTTAGGAATGTAAGTGACTAGTCGACTATCCGATAGGTTTATCAGATAGTTGACTAGTCCCTTGACTAGTCGCTTCTCTCCACCCTTGCTGGCAGCAAGTAGGGGGAGGGGAGGGGAGGAGCAGGAGCTGGTGCTGGGGGGAGTGGGCTTAAAAGCCAGTTTCCTCTAGCACTGTCTCTCCATCGTCTAGTCAATTAGTTGATTAAACTAAATTTAACATCCCTAGTCCCGGTATATATGCTTGAGGGGGAACCTGGTAGTCCCCTCTCTCCATTGTGCGCACACACTACTTATTCCTCCTCTGTGCTTGTTGTCTTTTCACTAGTTACTGATCCATGCAAGGACCTTTCCTCTTATCCCATGACAGCTCATGTTGCTAAAGAGCCTTTGCCAAGGGACTGTGTCAAAGGTGTTCTCAAAGTCCAAGTACGCTACATCCACCACTTGTGTTGCAAACCTCTGATGTCACCTCAAGCAGATGGTCTTATGATCGCCAGGTGCCAGACACCTGGTTGCTTATGAAATGGTTCAAAGATAAACCTTGGCCTGTTGCATCACCTGTGAAAATCTTTGCTCAGTCGGCGAGGAAGTGGCGCTGTTCCCAAGCACGCAAAGGGTAAAGGAGTGCCTAAGCCAAAGTCACCCACTGTTGTCGTTCTAGGCCAGGAGGACGATTGCTGGAGGTCCCAGGAGAGTTTCCTGGCAAAGTGCTTTCCTGGCAAAAACCTTCCATTGCACCACTTCTGTGCGTTGGTCTGGATAGCCCCTCACTAATCCTGGGAGACGCAGACGGGACAGAGTGAAATAAGATACAATCCTTAGGTGTCTCCTCCTTATACCATTCCAGCCAAGGCCACGGTCTCATGCACATCGGCCTTTTACTTTCTCTTCTGTTCTGGGTTTTTTTGCCACCTCTGACTTGGGCGCCTGCCTTCCCTTCAGTGGCGGCTTGCGCTTCTCTTCGGAACGTATTCGGAAGGATTTGAGGGTAGGCGGAAAGAACTGGGCTTGTTTAGTTTGGAAGAAGGAAGATGGGGGACATGCAAGCAGCTTTCAAGCACCTAAAAAGCTCTTACAAGGAGGAGGGAGAAAAATTCACCTTCTTGACCTCTGAGACAAGGAGCAATAGGGTTAAATTGCAGCAAGGGGGGTTTAGGAAGTTTTTCCTAATGTCCAACCTGTCCGGGTGGTTAAGCACCGGGATAAGGTGCCTAGGGAAGCTGTCGAACCTCCATCACTGATCCAGGTGTCTGTCTAACTTGCTCTGAACTGTCAGGGATGGTCTAGACAGTGCTTGGTCCTGCCGTGAGGGCAGGGGACTGGACTCGATGACCTCTCGAGGTCCCTTCCAGTTCTATGATTCAGGAGTCCAGACTGCTATTGGCCTTTATCCCTACTACTGTGCAGGCTCTTGAGATGGGGCCATACTAGCCAATAGGTCCATGACTTTGGGTTTGGGGGCACTTTCCCCTTCTGATTGGCTTGCAGCTGGGTCTCCCTCCAGCTGCTCTAACGTGCCCAGAGGGACTCCGTGATTTTGGTGGGTTTTCTCCATCTGTGGCTTCTCTCGGTGGTTCTAGTGGCTGCCTGAGATCCGTGCCCCTTCCAAAGGGATTTCCTTCATTCCCTGGCACGAGCACTTTACCAGTCCTGCTTGCTTTCCGATGGTTGCCAAGAGGCCTTGCTCTTCCAAGAGACATGCACCACCTGTAGGCATCTCTCTGCACCATCCCCGACTCCCCATCCATAGCGCTGTCTGGGTACAGTGGAAATCTGTGATACCCCGACCAAGCTGCTGGACTGCCTTCTCCCACGCAATGGGGGTATGTCTACACTACCCCGCTAGTTCGAACTAGCGGGGTAGTGTAGACATACCCTGGGAGAGGATGTCAGTGGCCGCAAAGCTTGGCGATAACTCGGATCAGTGAAAGGGGTCGTGGCCCAGAAGAGGTGGTGGGATCTGCCTTAATTGTGGAGAGAGGATGGGTTCTTGCATGTGCTTTGCTCGGGGCTCTGCCTGTCCTGACTGGCACGCTCAGTAGCAGCAATCGCCCACTTAATTATTAGACAGCCTGGGCCTAGAGAAAACTAGATGTCCTGCCAGCAGATGGGGCAACAGTCAGCACACAGACATGCATAACAGAAACAATTAGCAGCAGTTATAAACAGAGCTCTGGTGTGACTGGCCCTGGACCAAGTGGGACAATAAAACTCCTCTTGGGTAAACAGAACGCAACCTGTTGCAGTATCCTGGCAATCGGATGCATGGGTTGAAATCTCTGATTTGTGAAGCTGGGGATTACGATTTTTCTGCATGGGTCTGGTCTCTGGTCCGACTGGTTGGACCAATTGAGGAGGGGGGGGCAGTGTGGTCTGGTGGACAGGAGCAACCCTGGAAGTCAGGAGACTCGGCTTCTGTTCCTTGCTGCCAGCTCTTGCACTGACTTCTTATGCGGCTTTAATCTTCGCAGGGGAGCCGCATCCCCCCCGCTCACAAACTTTGCCTGGAATTAGGGGGGAGGGGCTCACACTAGGATGTTAGGTCGGCAACATCACCGCCCCTGTGTCCCCCATCTCTAAAATGGAGATCTCTCTAGTGCCCTACAAAGCACCTATCTCCATGGTATGTTTGTGAGCTGTTCTGTGCAATGCAAAGCCCCGTAGAGAGCAATTGCTGACAGTATCAATGCCTCTGCAATTAGAAGAATGTAGCTGGATGAGTAGGAGAAGGCATATCATGGCTGTTGTCTCTTCAGAGTGTTAAGAACCTACAGAAACTGCCTTCTCTGAAAAGACAGCTGCCCCGGAGTTTGGAGAAATGGGGTAACTTTGGTCCCCTTGGGTTTGCTGTGCTTTGACACCTGGGTTGAATGACCCCAGAAGGTCATAGTCAGTGCGAACTATTGAGTGACACCTGGAAGCAATGGGAACCATGCACCGACCTAGATTTGTCTCAAAACTGGGCCCATGGTCTTTCAGAGGGGTTATAAGCCTTTAAAAATTTTCAGGCTGAGTTTCACCTGCCTACTCAAGCAGAACGCCAGGCCTATCTTGGCCGGGAAGTACAAAATCAGGGGCAAAAGAGGCATTTCTTCAAAAGTGGAAACATTTCCTGGGCTCCACCAAGTGTATAGATGTAACTATTACTCCACAGAGGGTGGGCTGAGAGAGGACGTGACCTTTAACCTGAAATCCCTCCTATGTTTGTGATTCAGGCAGGTGTTCACAAAGCCTACTGACTCCTGCAGTCAATGGTGTGCTTGCTGCACGGGGAAGTCTCCTGGTGACCACCATGCTTAGGACCCCTTGTGCTGTAAGAAGCACTGGGAAAGTGCACGTTCCAGGGAATGAAGCAAATCCCTCTGGAAGAGGCAGTTTGGGAAAGGTGCCGATTGGGTTGCCTTGTCTAGTCCTGTCCATTGCTTTAAGAACAAATCACTCTTCTCTTTAATTGCTAACATCCCCTTAAAAACCAATATTTGGCTGCTGGCTTATGGCCCAATCCTGAGTGATATCGAACATCTTCGTTTCCTAGCGACCCCAATTCCCACTGAAGTTCAAAGGGAGCCTTTCTATGGACTTGGATGGAAGTTGGATCAGACTCTGTGTGAGCATGTGAACATCTCTTGCTTGCACATTTCATCATCTGTTCCTCTAGGCAGCCACATCAGACCCTGATGCAATCTTTCCTGGCTCCTTGTGCCACTGTTTATACATGGGCAAAGGAGGTGTAAGGGACCAGGCAGTGGAGAGTGACCTTGTAGGATGTATCATGCTTAGGACCTTTTGTGCTAGGGATGTGAACGAGTAGTCGACGAGTTGCTTCCCTCCCCTTGCTGCCTCTATCAGAAAGAGGCAGCAAGGGGTGGGGGGAGAGGGAGAGGAAGGAGTCCTCAATGTTTCAAAGTGGCATCATCACGTGGAACCTGGGATCAGCTGAGCACGTGGTGCTGCTGTTTTGAAATGCTGTAGGTGCTGCCCCGCTAGCTCTGTTCTCCCTGCAGCGCTTTCGCCTTTGAAGTGTAGCAACAGCTGCTTTTATCTTTTGGCGAGGGAGCACCCTTATCGACTATTCGATTAGCCAGTTCATTGACATTTAACATCCCGACTTTGTGCTCCAAGAAGCTGGGACTGCCAAGCATGGCACAGAATCCACACAATGCAATGCAATTTTGCTCCTGAAGCGCTTTCATTTAAATATACTGCTTCTAGCCCTTCTGGGTATAAGGAAAATCTTGCACACAGGAACAGAGGTGTACCTGGTGCAGCCAGCTAGGTGCTTCTGTCTACAAATAGTTGGAAACAGATGTTAAAACTTCCAATCAACCCTTTGGCACAGTCTGGAGCAGTGACATGCTGTCAATAGACAAGACTTCAACACCTCAAAAGTGGCAGATGTAAAATAAATGGACTGAACATCAACAGAACAGAGGAATAATTATCCTTGGTGTATTAATCATTAACTCTGTGGAAAACCTCAATTTTAATGTAAAGGAAGCTGCCACAGAATTTCCCTCAAATGCATTGGAGTACCACAGAATCCAAGAATTTTGGTACAGAATTTTAGCTGTATGCTACAGAGCATATAGAACAGGATCGCATCTGACCAAGCTAGACATAATGGGAGCCATATGATGGTACCATTGTAGATCCAGGCTCAGTTTTATTACTGAATGTATTTAATGGTGGTATAAGTGGTTCAGGCTAAATTTTGGCTAGTTTTGATTCCAGCTGCTTGAAGGCAGTTCTGCATCATGTCAACAACAGAGCTGGTTGGAAAATCATTTGTTTTTGCTTGGAAAGTTTAAAAGAGAATTGTAGGGGAGTGAAGAGTTTAATCTAAACTTCCCAGTGAAAAATTCAACTTTTGGTTTACGGGTTTTCAGTTTTTTGAGGAACAGTCAAAACTTTCTATGGAATGCATCTGCGTTCCACCAAAAAAATGCATTTAGTAAATAACCCAATTGTCTGTCAAAAAACAGTTCACATCGAACATTTTCAGCCAACCAAAGTTAACAGACTAGTGTGTTTTGGAATGGTTCTCCTTTGTATGACATGACTTTTGTTGTTGTTTTTTGTTTTGTGGTTGAAGTTAAATGTGTGTCAGTCTGAATCCATCGAGATTTTGCTTGGCTACAGTCTATGCACAGGGACTGGTAGGTGAACAAGAGGTAAGTTTTATGGTTTGTTCTGTCTGCTCTAGACACATTTTTAGTGAGATGGAGTTTGTTGTGGTCAAGGCAGGTTCACATGTTGATTGGGAAGTTTTCAGATTCTCAGTTCCTGGGGTTGTCTTTTATAGACTTCAATAAGAGCCCCCCTCTTTGAATAACCCCTCAAATACACAAATCCTTGTAGATTTTGTACAGTATACTCTTTTTTTCCTCCCTGGTGTGGTTCCATCTCCTTTTATTTGGGTTTTCCTTTTTGTATTTCTCTGGTAGATTCCCCAAATGATTTCCATGTAGAAACCTTCAGAGGCAGAGTAACCAAATGTTGAGTGTAATACATTCAACTTGACCTGACTTGCTAAATGTCAGTCTCAAAAGAAAAATGTCCTGCCAAAAGGACAGAGTCTTATTTTTTTCCAGTTGAGGAATGCAGGAGTCATCTTCGCAACTGGGAAATCAATGCTATTGTTAACTATACACAAGGTGATAAGAGAAGGGGCAAACCACAGGCTCTGGAACAGGCACAAACTAAACACAGACCGGAAACCACCCCCGTTCCCAGTTGGTGGAAGTTGCTTACTCCTGAGAAAGATTAAGTGGGTTGGGCTCACCTTAGGTCAATTAGCTGTAAATGAGTAAGTGACATTATTTGCCTGGGTTTTATCATTTTTTTGCATAAAGAGTTGGTGGAAAGTCAACTGTGGTTTCTCTTCCCTTGTCAATTTCTTTGTTACCGTCACAAGTAAGGGGTTTCTTCCCTGAAGGCCTGGTGCAAGTCTCCATTGAGCTCAATGGGATTCTTTTCATTGGCTCCAGTGGGACTTTGCTGAGACCCCAAAAGCACATCTTTGTGAGGAAGTGCTACGACAGACTCAGGGCACAATCTTTGTGCACCTAGCAATGTTGGTGTATTATGGAGGAGAGAACAAACTTTCTTTATCCTTGATAAGGGTGGGTGCATTGGTCCAACCAATTCCTTCCTGTGGTTTCAAGAGACGTGTTGCTTAGGCCTTGTCTACACTGGTACGTTATGTTGCCAAAAATGGTCTTTTGGCGACAACAGTGAGAACGTTTATACTGCAATTTGACTTTGTTGCGAAAAACACCCAGTTTTGGTGACACAAAACTTTCAGCCCTGGGAGAGACTTTTGTCTCCCTCCCTCCTTTCTTGTCGACAAAGAGCCAGTATGAATTTTGCTGTTTGTTTTATAAAGACCTGGCTTCCGCCTATATCCCACAATGCCTGCCCTGATGGCTGTGCTCAGTGTTTTGTGATCTCTGCTGCCCTGCAGGCATGTTCCCCTCCCCTTTCAAAGCTCCGGGAAGTATCTGACAGCTGAGTGAGCTGCTTCATTTGGGAAACAGAGCAAATCATTGGCATGCTCCTGTTCTGCCTTGCTAGGCACACAGCATCAGGCAGACTGCCACTGCAAGGGGAGGGCTGGAGAGACTGCTGTGCTGTTTTGACATTTCTCAGCCTGGAGAGCTCCCAGAGCTACTCATGATGCCTTCTTGAAGCTCAGGGATCAGCTCTGCCTTCCCACAACACTGCACTGCGGGATGCTTTCTCGGATTGCTTTCCTTTATCTGTCGACAGGGCAGCTAGCAATGTGGCCATGAAATGCTGAGCATGGGAGGCAGAAGAAACAGTGTGACTGATATTCACTTTTGCCGACAACAGCATTTTTTAAGACCAAACCTTCCCAGTACAGACATAGCTTCACGTCCTGTTAGAATTGTGGAATGGACTTTTAATAGTCCATTGCCAGAGATGAACTGATGCAGCTGAGTTTCCCAGTTCTGAGAGAGAAACTCTGTGATCCATGCTGTAGCTGGTATCAGTTATGGACAAGGCCACCTTGGTGGACACGTGAGCTCCAATAAACAGAAGGAGTCGAGAGTGCCAGTAATAGAATCATGCTCTGAAAGTGACCGCTCATGATTAGAACTGAGCAAAAAAGGGAACCTACTGACCAGCCTACTTACCACATTAGGAATTTTTGGGAAGTAACTTGTCATGGCTATCACCATCTTGATATCTAATGCAACACGCTTCCGATGGCCGATGAGTAGGGTTCATCACTAAATTTTGCCCACTGGTTGTATCACTAGCTTCCCCGGCCCTAGTCAGTTATGAAGGGGAGTGCGACATGTTCCACATTTATCTGACTATGCAATGAAGAAATAAAGCCACATTCTAGCCCAATTAACTGCAACTTGGCTACAGTGCAAGTATTCTGATGTCTAGAGCCCTGCAGAACTGTGGATATCCACTTTGTTTGTGGGCCTCTGCATCTGTGGATGTGGATGTCTGTGGCTCATTTTTGCCAGTCCAGATGGGGATACAAATTTTATATCTGCACAGGACTCTACTGAGGTCCCTTTCTGGCAACTCATTAGTAGGATTATTTTTGCTTCTTAGAAAAAACTAAAAAGAACAACAAATGGTCCCGCAGCACCTTAGAGTCTAACAAAAAATATAGATGGCACAACCGACTTCTCCAGGTGGGTACTGAAGTTTTAAGAATGCCTGATCGAGATCCTGTAGGTGTTTGTTTCTGCAGGGCCAGACCGAGCCATTCGGGCAGGCAGGTTAATTGCGTCCCAGGTTGGGGGAAGGCGCATGTGCAGCCCCGCCCCCGCCCAGCACATGGGGGAGGGCACGTGGAGCTGCTGGTGGCAGGATGCACATGCCTGGCCTGACCCAGTCCAGTTAGCGCCACTGGCTTACAGCCCGGGGCGAGCTGACCCTGGCCATGCAGGGCTGATGATAGGGTGGGTAAGCATGGGAAACGAAAGGGATAAATATAATTCTTTAGAAAAGTCAGGTCTTGGAATGGCCACACTCTGTCAGACCAATGGGTCATCTGGCCCAGGATTTGGTCTTCCACTAGTGGCTTATGTCAGATGCTTCAGAAGGAAAGAACAGAACAGGGAAAATTTAGATTTATGTCCCTGACTATCACTGATGGACTGATCCTTCATGAATTTGGCTAATTTTTTGTTGAATTTGGCTAATTTTTTGTTGAACGCCATTAGAGTTTTGGCCTTTACAACTTTCCCTGGCAATGAGTTTCACAGGGTGACCGTGTGTTGTGTGACAAAACACTTCCTTCTGTGGGTGTTAAACCTGATGCCTGTGAGTTCACTTTCTCCACCATTCATGATTGTATAGCCCTCTACCGTATCTTCCCCTCAGACTTTTCAGCTTAGAAAGGAGGCAACTAAGTGAGGGTTTTTGTTGCCCTTCTCCGTCCTTTTTCCAATTCTAATATATATATTTGAGATGGGGTCAGCTGCACCCAGTACCCAAGATATGGGTGCAGCATGGATTTACAAAATAGCTTTATGATATTTTCTGGCTTCTTATTCATTCCTTTCCAAAGGGTTCCTAACAGCATTTGCTTGTTCGGACGGCTGCTGTGCATTGAGCAGCTCCTGTTGCAATTTTGCATCCAGTCAGCACATAACACTTCCATTGACGCCAGTGGAAGGGTTACTGAATGGGCAGCAGGTCTCTGCAGTGAGGAGAAGAAATTGGTGGCCTGTTTCAAAGCATCACATTTTGACTTTGCATGAAGTTGGCGAGGACTAGCCGTTGACCTGAACTAGAGCGCTGGATCAGAACTACTTCCTTGCTTCTCTCCCTCTCCTTCCCTGCTAAGCATGGAGTAAGTTGAATGTAGCTCCGAGCTTCTCTCTGTGATGGGATGAATGGGAATACTCGCTCTGTTCAAGCAGACTTTGAGGAAAATTGGATTTGGATCTAAATTCAGAGTCGTGGGCTCCTCTCTAGTGGAATCACGCACGGAAGGAGCTCGACCCAGCTGAACTTTTCTCCATTTAAGAAATGGACCCGTGGCACCATTTCTTTGTCACTGGCACTCAGGTCCGTTTCTACCTTCTACAACAATGTTTCCCAATTGGTGCTCCGCGGAACCCTGGGGTTCCACAAAATGAAAGTAAGGGTTCCGTGAGAATGCGGCACTCCCCCAACCCCTCTTAAAGAGACAGAGTCTATTTTGCACTTTTTTTTTTCTTTTTTTGCTTGACCAATTCCAGCAGGGCGCTTTTTTTTTTTTTTTTTTTTTAATTGCTTGAGAAATTTTACCCTGGCATTCCTAGGGGTTCCTTGAAATTCTTTTAAGATGAAAAGGGTTCCGTGGCCAAATTAAATTGGGAAACACTGTTCTAGAGATTTCTCTATAGCAACACACTCAGACACACCGCCCAGGCTGACGGTAGGATCGGAAGGCGGGGAGGGGGCGTGTTTGGTGACCTCAGCCAGAGCAAACCACAGGGCTGCTGTCTCATCTTATCAATGCGTACGTAGCCTTCCACAGAAACATTCTATTTTGCTCTTGGACCAAGAGCGGGACTTTTGAGGACAGGAATGCTGATTGTAAACAAGCGTCTGGCTAAAAGCCTCGGTGACTCATACTGCCTTACCCCACGATAGTGTGTGTCCCTCCTCTCCCCCCACTTGAAAACAGCAAAGCTGAGTTGGACGCACTCCTGCAAGCAGCGCTAGTGACAGACTTTGCTGGGCCCAGGGCAATGAGGGGAGGCTCAGCTCTGGGCCCCCTGGAAAGGGTGGGGCCTCAGGCAGAAGGGCCCATCAGCACCACCCGGACCACGCCATGTAAGGTGGCAACTGCCTCCTTTCCCCCCCATTGGGGGCGCTGCATGCAAACCATGAAGAAAAACAACTCTGGCTAGTTACTCTGTGAGGCACTGGGTTTGATTGGGAGAGGGCATGAGAGCTCCTGGCTCCTCAAGCATCTCTCTCTGGCTGATCTGCAGAAGACGTTGCTATTAAATCCAGAGGCTACAGCTGAGGGGCAGAGGAGGGAAGATGTGAGCTGTGAGGGAAGGCTGAAAGAATTGGGCTTGTTTAGTTTGGAAAGGAGAAGGCTGAGAGGGGACAGGATAGCAGCTTTCAAGAACCTAAAAGGGAGTCACAAGGAGGAGAGAGAAAAATTGTTCTCGTTGGCCTCTGAGGGTAGGATAAGAAGCAATGGGCTTAAATTGCAGCAAGGGAGGTTTAGGTTGGACATTAGAAAAAACTTCCTGCCTGTCAGGGTGGTTAAACATTGGAATAAATTGCCCAGGAAGGTTGTGGCATCTCTATCACTGGATAGTTCTGCAGGGAGGGCAGGGGACTGGACTTGATGACCTCTCGAGGTCCCTTCTGCTGGAATGCTGCGAATCAGCTGTTTGTGGCTGTTCGAGCCACGAAGGGAAGGAGCAGGGATAGAGAGTGACTCAGCCAATTCGTGCCCCCAAAATGCTGGGAGGATGGAGAAGTAGTGGGAAGTGTGGGGCTCCAGTTCCCCAATGCGCAAGAGGTGTGGGGGAAAGGGGCAGAGAGGGAGTGCGTGGGCCACGGGTCACAGATTACCCACCACTGGAAATCATTCGGCCCACTGAGACAGAGGAGGGCCAGTCATGCAGCCTGCTCACTAGTCTTGATTGCCCATTGCTGCTGTAAGGCCTGACTCCCCTTTGCACTAAGGCTTCTCTGCACACCTTTGACTCATTAGGAGCAGCATCAAACTAATGAAGCCTGGGGAAGGTGACTGGAAGGTTTTGATTGTTCATTTAGACTCCACCCTTTAGATTTCCAGAAGGGCAAAGTTATTGAAGCACCTACAAAGTTTACTTAACTCCGGAAGAAGGGGGAAACTGAGGCAGTTGCACAGCTTGAAGCCACAGTGGGTAAGCCCCTGCGATGATGCATAAGCCACCACATGAGAACTGTCTCTTGGATAACAGCCACAAATCTGTGAATTATGATCGAGTAGCGTTTGTGAAGGATTTGGCAGTGTACCTGTATATACGTCTAAGACAAGATGGTTTGAGTTGGAGCTCTGTCTCTTTTAAAGCTGTATGAGAATCAATATTTGCTACTGGGACCTTATGAATCTATTAAAAAAAACAAAACCAAGGCACCTTAGGTGTGTCTAAACTACATGGCTCCATCGATGGAGCCATGTAGATTAGGCTGATCGGCAAAGGGAAATGAAGCAGATTTAAATAATCGCGGCTTAATTTAAATTTAAATGGCTGCCGCCCTGAGCCGACAAACAGCTGATCAGCTGTTTGTCGGCTCAGTGCGCTAGTCTGAACACTCCCCTGCTGACATGAAAGCCCTTTATCGAGCTCCCCGGTAAACCTCATCCTACGAGGCATAAAGGATTCACCCTTTCCCACTGGAGCTTTAATTGTATATTCATTTATGACAGATGTGTTTTGAAAGTCCGGGATTTCTGGTCCTCCCTGCACAGACTTTATAATTTTAATGCAATATGTTTCCTTTTACCCTGAGTGAATCTTTCTTGGGGTTTGTCATATACTGGAATTGAGTATGTTGCAAACTCTTAAAAGGAAAAATGCCCCTTGATTTGTTGTTGTTATGGAGAATTTAAATGTGCCAAGATCAGGACATTCAAAACATGATTTCTACAGCTCGCATAGAGCTTAACTTTGTATTTAATACTGAGGTATCACAATCATTTATAATTATTTATTATCTGTGTGTCATCCCCAGTTTTATCTACAGTGACGTTTATATTTACTTCCTGATTGTGGTTTCCTTTCTTGCCATTTTTCTCCTCCTTCTAGCTGATTTTGGCTTAGGCCTCTCCTTCCTCTAGTTCCCTGATACTGTGTAGCCATTGAGGTCTATATTGACTTAGACAATAGGCTGATGCAAATTTTATTTGCATTGCAATGTGAAGTCTCCGAAGTCATGACTACCAGCCACAACAGGTGGACTTGGGAACATGTCTTGACAATAGCATGTCTCTTTTGGGATGTTTCCTGGTGAGTACTACTTTAAGGCATCACTAAGAACGTTTTTTAGAGCAGTCAAAGGCTTACAAAAAGTTACAGCTGCTGTAATGGTAGGCGTAGCAGTTACAAGGGTGATCCTTGATCCAGTAGTCTTCTTTCTTTCCACAGGGAATAACAGGCCAATTAGGCCTAATTTTCAACACACCAATGTTGGTTCATTAATTTCTGATCTCATATTGTTCTTATTTACCCGTCATGGTTCTAACACAGTTCTTCTTGTAGCAGGAGGTCTTTTTTATCTGGACTAATCCCAAGTTTGTCTGCCTTTCATATCTTTTCCCATCAACATTTGCCATTATGTTCAGATATCATTGTGCAGCTGAGCTCGCAGGGTAGATCTGTAAGATCAATTACTGCGACAGGCTTCGGGCAGTCCCTAAACTCCTATTGCTCCTCAACACGAGGGCCTTACCAGCAGCATGCTCAGAAAGGTACAATCCTTAGGCCTCGACTTTTAAAACTGGGCACCCATAGTGTAGCTGTTAGTGGTGATTCAGCAAAGCATTAAAGCCCTGGATTAAATCCCTACCTATTCAGCAAAGCACATACTTCAAGCTGAGTATGCAGGTATGTGCGTACATCCAGTTCAGCTAACGGGATTTAAACAAGTGCTGAATTGGGAAGAACAGCTGAATTGATGCCTGAGATTCATAGTTGAGGCCTGATTTTCTCGCATTCCCATGGATGCGACTGGACGTCGTGGCAAGCTCGTCATTTCTGAAAGGTTACCAGCATAGACCTGTAGCGCGTGTGGGTCCTACTCAAGCCACAGAGCCCCACGGCGCTAAACATTGTGCAAAGACATCGGGCTACTTTCATTGAATTGGTATGAGCGCCTTAATTCAGACCACAAACTTGAACACTTTTGGCCCTAATGTTTAGAGATGTTCAGGGCTGACAACAGACTTTGCCAGCTGTGGAGAGATGGGGCGCCTCGGCTCTGGGCCCCCCAAAGGACAGGGCCTCATATAGAAGGGGCTGGCTGGACCACACTGCACCGCCCCGAGGCAGCCCTCAGCACTACCTGAATTGCGCCATGTGGGGCTCTGGTGGCAATTTAAAGGGCCACTGCCCCTTCACCGGCGCCCCCATTGGCAGCGCTTGACATGTTGCACAGTACCCAATGACAAGCGCTTCTTATGTGTACACCATGTGATCAGTTGGGCTGAGCAAAAGGATCGTGGTTTCTCTTTAAGATGGGTAGCACTCTCTTTCTGAAGAACTGGATTCCAATCTACATTTTTAAGAGTATCGGAGATGCATGTTCCGGAGCAGAACAGTTAAAAGTATGTCTGCTGTTGATTATGGCATCAGGTGAAAGAAAGAACTTAATCCTCTCCTGACCACATTGGGTTTCTCCTGTCATTTAATGCAGGTTGTTTGCTTCTTAAGAATCCGGATCCACTGCCATGCGAGTTGATTGGCTCCCTTGTTGAGAGTATTTTCTTCTGCAGAATAAGTTTAAGCTGTCTCATTGCTCGAGAACACGGGCAGCTCGCCTGGGAAAGAGTAGAGTTTGGAGGAGAGTTGTAAATTCAAAAAGAGAGGGAGAGATTTTAAAATGTGGAGAAGTACCTTTTAAAATTATATAATAATGCCAGAGGGTAATAATACTTTACTGAGTTTTTACATTTGTGTGAGCACTGGTCTACCCAATTGCACAAGCCAAATGAGCCCATAAGCGGGCAAAAAGTTTGTTTCTTGTTCTTTGAGGGTCCCCGTGGAGAAAAATGGTTTCGACAAAATGTTTTGTTTGTCCAAAACAAACAATTTTTTTAAAACAAAATTTAAAAGAGCAATACTTAATGTTTTTGTTTTTGAAATTATGGAAAATGCCTTCTTGGCATTCAATGAAAATATTCATGTTTAGTTTCTGTGTGTGTGCGCGTGTGTAGTCTTTCATCTCACATCCTGGAATTTTATTTATTTATTTATTTATTTTGGTGGCTGATACTCTTTCTGCATACTCTTCATCAAGTCATTTAATCTCTGCCACAGTTTCCCATCTGTGGAATGGGGATATTAGCACGACCCTACCTCATGTGTGGGGAGGCGTTCTGAGGATGAATTCAGTGATGGGGGGAGGTGCTTAGTTACTAGGGTGGTGGAATCCGTCCGTAAAAGTGGCATTGCTCTCTGTGTAGCTGAAGATCATCCTTGACCTTCAGCAGGGATCCCACAAAAATTGCTGCCATAGTTGTGAAAACAATGGATCAAACACAGGAAGAATTTTCACCCATCAAACATGCTATGGCCATATCACAACGGGAGAGGGGCAGGGGAGAGGTATTTAAGAACTTAGACTGACCTTACACTCTCACACAACACTCCACTCCTAGTGGTTCAGGTCACACACAAGCGACTATCTCCCGAAGACTTGAAAATGCCTGGGAATGGGCCAGTCCCATTTAACCTGCACATCCAATCAGGTCCCAGAAGTAGCATGATGATAGTGTTGGTATATACTCTACCCTAGCTTGCTGTATAGCTCTGCCTACAACATCATGTAAACCCCCCTCTTCCCCAAAAAATCAGGATGGTGCACGAAAGCAACGTGCTCTCTACACTTTCTCACATGCACAACTGCAAATAAATTCTGGGTCTGCTTTGTAACTAGCAATTTTGGGGGGCCTCTGTTTTTGGGGGCTCAGTCAGAGACCCCTCAAACGGGGCTCCCACAGAGCGACACATGCAAAATTGCTAGTCACTTCTTAAAGTCCAGGACCCGGCATGGTCCGGGACTGGACACCACTGCTGCTGCAGGAGTTCCCAAGCAGGCCTGGCCACCCATGGCACCTTGCCACCCTGAACAGGAAGGCAACTGCCCCGGGGCCCAGTGATTCTAAAGGGCTTGGAACTCCTGCAGAGCCCCCAGCCTTTTAAATTTCCATGGGAGTCCCATGCAGCATGCTCTGGGTGGCACTGAGGGCTGCGGGGATAGGTGGGGGCTGGCTGCTCCCAGCCCCGCCCCTTCCTCTTGAGGTCCTGCCCCTTCTGGGAGCACAGAGCTGGTTCCCCCCCGCTGCGCAGGGGCTGTTGGCTTCCCTGGCTGCAGGACTGGACATGATGCTGTGACCAAAGCACGCCTGGCCGCCCACGGCCCCATGCTGCAATGAGCACTTAGTCACCACCAAGGGTGAATGTTTTACTTCTGAGCTCACAGGCTCATGTGCCCACGCACTGGAGCAAAGTGAACATGGTAGTGGTACAACGCCGGCTGCCGGGGCTCATGCATGTGCACAGTCTGTTCACTGAAGGGGTCTGTGCAAAGCCCCAGGAGCAATTGTAATCCCCTGCTGCCATCATGATGCGGGGTGTGATGCCCCTCGCCCGTAGCCACACCCCTAAGCCATCTGTCAGCAACAGCAAACCCACACACCCGAAAGTGCCGGCAGCTGTTGTCAACAACAAAACCACAACAGTGGCTGTCATCTGGTTTGCCACACATGCCACAAGCAAGATGGTGGCATGGTGGCTCCTTCAGCTGATGACATGCAAACAGCAGACTAAGTGGCTTCCTAGTTATCTGTGCCTCTCACCACGGTGGAGACTCCTAAGAGCTACGCTCCATGTGCAAGGCCATCTGTTGCTTGGAGTGTCCAGGGGCTAGTCCCCCCCTCGGCTTCGCCACAAAGCCAATGCCCCTGTATCAGGGTAAATACGGCTAGCAGCCTAGTCCCCCAAAGTCAGTGCCCCTCTATCACGGTAAATATGGCTAGCAGCCTAGTCCCCCAAAGTCAATGCCCCTCTATCTGGGGGACTAGGCTACTAGCCGTATTCACCCTGATAGAGGGGCATTGACTTTGGGGGACTAGGCTACTAGCCGTATTCAACCTGATAGAGGGGCATTGACTTTGGGGGACTAGGCTACTAGCCGTATTCACCCTGATAGAGGGGCATTGACTTTGGGGGACTAGGCTACTAGCCGTATTCAACCTGATAGAGGGGCATTGACTTTGGGGACTAGGCTGCTAGTCATATTTACCGTGATAGAGGGGCATTGACTTTGGGGGACTAGGCTACTAGCTGTATTCACCCTAAGACAATGCCCCTCTATCATGGTAAATATGACTAGCAGCCTAGTCCCCAAAGTCAATGCCCCTCTATCAGGGTAAATATGGCTTCTAAGGCCTAGCCGCCCGGGGAAGCCTTTCCTGTGTTGGGGTTGATTGTCCAGGGTGGGGAAAAGGGGGTAGGGGGACCCGGGCCCTCCCTCTCCACCGGGTCCCAGCCCAGGGCCCTTGAGGCAGGGACGATGGCTCCTGAGCACTCGGCGGGGCATCCGACCGATACACGCCCTGCAGCACTATCGGTCCTGTGCCCTGGGCTGCTTCCTGCCCCGCCCTGGTCCCCCGTAGTCTCTGGCCTCCAGGGCCGGTCCTTATCGGGGCTGCGGGCGCTCCTGCCTCCCTGGGGTTGGCAGCAGCTGGCTCTGTTCCAGGGGCGGCCATGGGCCACGATTTGGGTCCCAGCTGCTGCAGAAACACCAGCACGGCCTGGACTCCTCCTTCCCCCTGTGGCCTGCCTCGCTGCAGGGCTCTCTTTGCTTTTATACCCTGGTTCTGCTGGGAGCATGCCCAGCAGGGCTGGAGGGGCGGGGCCTTCTCAGCCAGTTGGGCCTGGGCTACTCCCAGCCCTTCAGAGCGGGGCCTGTCCGCCCGTCATATGGAGGCTACTGGACTCACAATTTGGAACGTTTGCCCTGGACATCAGCAATCCGTGACTTGGCTGGGAACGACAGGAGCCACACAACTGCCCCTGAGGATCACCACATGCCATACAGATGCATCAGCCATGAGGGTGTCTTCTCCAAGAATATTCCTTCTAGCCATCAACAGCAGAACTGGGTTTCCTGCCCATCCTGATGTGTGCCACACATTGCTGAGAAATAACATGGCATATGCACGCTAGAACAAGCAGGAAGCGAGCCCATAACTTTTAGCCTGCATGAGTTGGAAATGGTTCAGAAAAGGGCATAAAAAATGATGAGGGGTTTGGAACGGGTCCCATATGAAGAGAGATTAAAAAGACTTGGACTTTTCAGCTTAGAAAAGAGGAGACTAAGGGGGGATTTGATAGAGGTCTATACAATCATGACGAGTGTGGAAAAAGTGAATAAGGAAAAGTTATTTACTTATTCTCACAGTATAAGAACTAGGGGGGTCACCAAATGAAAATAAGAGGCAGCAGGTTCAGAACAAACAAAAGGAAGTTTTTCTTCATTCAGTGCACAGTCAACCTATGGAACTCCTTACCAGAGGATGTGGTGAAGCCTAGGACTTTAATAGGGTTCAAAAAGGAGCTGGATAGATGGTTAGGTCCATCAACGGTGATTAGCCAGGATGGGTATAGAAATGGTGTCCCTAGCCTCTGTTTGTATGGAAATGGGTGACAGGAGGGGGTTCACATGAGGATAACCAGTTGTGTTTCCTCCCTCTGGGGCATCTGACATTGGCCACTGACAGCAGACAAGCTACTGGGCTGGCTGGACTGTTGGTCTGACCCAGCATGGCCGTTCTTATGAGTCTGGCCAGAAGACTAGCAAGGTGGTCCAACGAGGTCTGTTTTGGCCAGTATGGCTCCTGGCCCTTAAGGAAACCTGTGACTCCCATATCCCATCAACCATACAATAATGTTACCTGCATTATCTCACCTGGTTACTTCCAGACACTCGGGGACACTGACTCACCCAGTAGAGCTGTTGTGTGCTTATGAAGAGGACACAGAACACACCTATAGGATGCCATGTGTGACTCTGGCCATGCAGCACTGAGGCCACAATTTCTGTCCTACAAGCATGTATAGGGCCAGGACTGTCTGGTTGTTGTTCAAGCTAATCTAATCCCCGTGCAGGGGTGAGTGAACTGGTTTGGAGGCCTGCAAAAAAGAAGCCCCATGCTGCAGAACATTCATCTTTTGTGGGTCTGAACTATTTCCCCATCTCTTTCTCCCTAGCACCGAGAAATGCCCATTTTAGCAGAAATGGCTCCTACAAAGATCTGGAAGAGTGAGCTAGCTAACTAGCTAGTTGCTTGATCGCTCTGCTAAATAAGGTTGGAACTACACATGGGCAAGATAGATCCCACTGGGGGGCATGGTTAGTGATGGGAACAGAGAGGGGAGGTGACATGGAGAGTGTGGTTGTAGACGTTCTGGGATCTTCAGCCTAATTTTGCATAAGCATCCTATTTTCTGGATCTTTCTCTGAACCAGTCTTCAACTCTGAACTGTGCCCATCCCAAAGGAACATGCCCCAATGCTGCCTATGCAATTGTGATTCATGGTCAAGGTATGCTTACTCATACATTTATTGCCTGGATACATTTTTCCATTCGGATAACGACTCATTGTCCCACCCACCCAGATGCATACCTGGGTTGCTAGTGCCCTCTGTTATTCACAGATTAGCTTTTTTGATTGCCCCCAATTGTGTTTATAGGACCTTGATATTAAAACCTGGTGTTTCACGATGAGGACTAGCACTGTGGCTTATTGCACTTTTCCTGCATGCTGATGAAATGATTCTGGTTTTTATCTTTCCTTTTCTTTATCTTGCACTACGTTGGGCAACAGCGGCTAGAGAATTTTAGGGAGGAAATGGGTTATTTTTGTGCTGTCTGGGTTATTTAGTAGTCGTACCTTTTAGGGAGGCTCTTAAATGGGTTTTTAAATTTGTCCAATATCCCTAGGACGTTCGGCTCCCTATTTATTGTTATTCTCTTGTAAATCGAATGAATGAAATTCCCAGCTATGCGATGGGCCAGATTCTGATCCCTTTCCTCTGGCTGAGATGTTAGAGGGTGGCACTGGAGATTAACTGCTTTAACCTTGCACCCCACGGTGGGCAGCTCACCAATGGAAATCAGACAGCAAGATGACAGGGAGGCTTGGCTTGGCTGCATTCTATGGTACCTTACGCTCTTGATTTACGGGGGCCTACTCAGAGAAAGGGAGCAGGACCCCAAGTTAGGGTGTGGGGCAGAAGGAGCTCCCAGAAGCTCATGGCCAGAGTACCAGGTGTTGTCTGGACCTTGCCCCTTTTGACCACGTGGGAGATGCTGCTGCTCCATGAACTCTCACTCCAGCCTGCATCTGGAGGCGTGTGTGCAGGAGAGGCATGGGGGTGGCTCCATGGTGCTCGTGGTCAGCCACGGCTGTAGGGGCTTTGCATTCGGTGTCTAACTACGCTTGTCCCCCTTGCTCTGTGGGGAGGTTGTAGGCTGCAGGGGCACCTCTGTAGCGAGACCCATAATACAGTACTCCACGCTAAGGCAGAAGAGGGCCCTTTACACCCTCTTGCTCCCCTGCACAGACTTGTAATGGGGCCTAGGGGGAATACTTTTGCAGTAAGATATGGCTGCTGCGAGCATGTTGGTTCCGCCGGCCACTCACACTTTCAGTGCTCAGACTCCTGCCGGATCCATCCCTAATGCTCCTCACCTGGCTACAGCCTACAAGCATTTCCCACCGATTGCGTTGTTTGTCTTAGAGGCTTGGGCCGCTGCCTAGAACACACGCAGGATCCCAGGCAAACACATCATATCCACCAGGGAAAAGTTCCTTCCCCGCCTAGTCAAACAAGGCAGGATGTCATAGGTACCCACGCCTAGGGAGAAATGAAACCTCCTCCTTGGAGAGGCAGGTGGCTTATGGAATGTGCTGTTTCCCCATGCTAACCTGCGCCTGTCGCAACTTGCTTCTGTGAACAGTGCCTTGAACCATGCTCTGGTTGTGTTTTATATATTGAAAAACTTAACATATGGGCTACGTCTTTGGCACTGTGTTTTACTTTTCTTACCCTTTTAAAAACGTGTGTAAATTCTCCCTGTTGTGGGCTTGATGCAGAAATTACTTAAAGTTCTCTGGCCAGCGTGACAGAGGAGGTCAGACTCGACCGCCTCTGTGGGCCCCTGGGAAAGTTGGGGAGGGGGCCCGGCTCTGGGTTCCCAGAAGGGGCGGGGCCAATGGCTGAAGGGGCGGGGCCAAAGGTAGCCAGTCCTTAGCACTGCCTGGAGTACAGTGCCTCCACTCCAGCTCTTCGCGTTGCCTGGAGCAGTGATTTGAAGGGCCCGGAGCTCCGGCCATCGCTGCTGCTATTGGGGTGGTGGCAGTGGCTAGAGCCCCTGGCCTCGTTGAATTGCCACACCCTGGGGCAACTGCCCCTTCCCCCCTGTCAGCGGGTCTGGTCAGCCTAGATAATCATAAGTCCCTTTAGGCCTTAAATATCTGCCTGTCTATAGGAAGCAATCCTTGGCTTCAGAAATTCAAGTGGACTAGCAAAAGGCTTATTAAACTGATCTCACTATTTTATTTTAGTGTGGTTCCAAAATTATTAATGATAAAGCTAAGAAAATAGTGTTTTTTTGGTGGTTTTTTCCCAACAAATTTGTTTGATGAAAACAATTTTTTTTTTATTTTTGCTGAAATTTTCAATGGACAATTTTCACTTTTTTCAAACTCCCTCCCCCTACAACAACCTCCCCGCACACAATTGTTTTAGCTACCCAGCTACCCAAACTAAAAGTGTTCAGTCCAAAGCTGCTGACGCAAACAAAAAATTTGCCAAAACTGTGGCTGACTGAACATTTTTCAGGTTTAAAGCCTTTTGCTTTTTGTATTTTCATTTTTCTGCTGCAAAATAAAAAAAAATATTAAAAAAGCAGACCCTTTCTGTGAAAATGCTCATGTAATTGAAATCCAATTTTTTCCACAAGAAAAAAAGGGTGATGATAATTTTCAAGCAGTCCTACAGGATAAAAAAAGTTTCAGATTCATAAATGTGTTTTATGATTTGAAACCAAGCAAGGGAAAAACATTTTTGCAAAATCATTTCACTCTTGGGGCTTGCTCAAGCAACACGCTTTCTGCCCATGTTCCGTTCTGATCAATTGTTATTACCGTTCTGTGCCACATGGGTCGCTGTACCGTGGTTGGATGGACACAAATGTGACAAAGTGAAGGTTCCATTTTTGTCTGCCCCCTGGAAATACTGAGTGTGACGGGCTGCAGTCACAGAAAACCCCTTAGAAGTGCTTCCCGGAGTACTGACAAAGGCACTAACACTCACCTCCTTGTTCTCTGGGGTTTCTCACCACCCTGTCCTGCTGGGCCAGATCACCTTGTCTCCCTCAGCCAAGGCTCAGAGCTGAGATAACTGCCCCCCTCCCCCTGCCCCGAGGAACAATATAGACATTGAATCTCTTCAGGTCTGAGGAAAATGCAGTTTTGGGCTCAGCTTCCAGGGAAACCACTCCCCAAATGGGATCAGAACCCCAAATGAATTACTTGGGTAAGCCCCCTTTAGCAATGATTATGCTCCCCCAGGTAGCAATTATTTACACTGGGCTTGATAGTAAATACAAGTGATTTTATTAAGCGCAAGCAGTAGGACTTAAGTGGCTGCAAGTGAAAACAGGCAGAGCAAAGTAGATTCCAAATGCAAAAAAATGTATAGATCATTCTAAGCCACATTCCAGCTTATTAGAAACTCACCCTAAAACTGTTCTTATTCCAGCTAAGCCTCCAAACCAGGGAAGTCCCCTTTTTGTGTGCCAGGCCAGCCAAAGACCAAGAACTGAAAATCTTTGCATCTTTCTTAGCCTTCTTTTCAGGCGGGAATTCTCTGATTTACATTTTCCCCTTCCATGGAAAATCACCTGGTCCGCCCCTACCAATTTAGGGAGGTCAAATGTTTTCCTAGGACCAACTGCTGCTGAGACTTAAAGGACAAAAGGGGCTGTTTACACGTGATCACCCAGACATAGAGGGAAATACCCTTGGTGGCTTCCATTTGCATGTTTAAAAGCATAAACCAATCCATGCTCCATATCTCTAACTCTTCATACAGGAGTGATACACACACCAGAATAAGAGACACAGGTCCAGCAGACCGAGACTTTAAAATTGATATGTTACATGAAGTATTTTGTCCAAAGCATTTTTGAGTTATGAACACAAATATGCAAAAGTCAATGTCATAGTAAGCAAGGGAGGAGGGGGTCAAGGGAAACATTACACTGAGCATGTCTAAAACCAGCCCCTCCATTCTTCAAGTCGGGTACATCACAATGGAGGGATCTAAAAGGAGTGGGCAGATTGTAAAATGTGTGTGTAAGGTAACACCTTTACATAGAACTCTGGCCAGGCATTTGGGAACTGTAGCAATGGGTGACGGTTAAATTGTGCAGGTATCATTAGGTTGACTAGGTTGCAGCTTTGAGAATTAATGCATTTAGAACTCCAGAGTCAGGAAAGATTTTAAAAGGAGGAATTAAGTGTTAACTCTTGTTGACTTTCAGTGAGAATTAGGCACCTAACGGGTCTCTGTGCCTTTGAAAGCCTCCCTCTTAAACAATGCCGCCACTGTCATACAGCATCTTATTTAGTAGACTCCAGACTCAGGACCATAGCTTTCTGGCAATTAATGCACTGCTTGTTGCTTGGAGATCCAAAAAAGTGCCCCAAGTAAAAGGAGGCTGGTATGAAGCCAAGGGATGGGCACTCTAGAAACAGAAATTGTACAGCTGTTATGTACCCTGGGCCAGGCCTGTAATCACATAGGTGAGCAGTTACTCACACAAATTGTCTCATTGACTTCAGTGGAATGACTCTTGGAACTGCTCATCAATGGGGGTATGAGGCTCACAACCCGGCCCAGAGCTAATGGAGGAAGGAGTTCATAAGAAACCGGCTTTCTTCCAGTTAAAGCAGACACAGGTGAAATAGTTCTGAGTACTCTTGTCTCTGTGTGGCCCAAGTGGCTATGCAATGTCTGGTGGTTTTCACTAGGCAGAGAAACAGAGGATGCAGTCAAGCATGGTCCTCAGTGCAAACCTGTTTGGTCACAAAGAACGTCCATGGAGTTCTGCTCCCCTGGATGTAGTAAGATCAAACAGCAGGGAGTTCCCTTGTTCATCATCTTAAAATCTGCTTTTCTTGCATGTTTTGTGCTCAGGGAGCTCTGTTTATCTGCTGCCTCTGAGGCTCTGCTGACATCTGCTTCTCCCATTTTCTGCTGCATCCTATGTGTCCTGCCTCTCTCACACACACTATCTCCTACATTTGCTATCTGAGAACCCCTGAAGCCAACTTGGCTTAGTTTCAGATCAGGCTATGTCATATAGCTGTTTGCCTTGGGTGATGGCTTCTGTTGTCTCCCCCTATCTTGATACATTAAGGGGCTTGCTCCTTTAATTCAGCCCACAACATGGGAACTTAATGCATCCATGGGCTTTAACCAGGCCTGTGATTGTCTACAGATGAAAGGCCTGTTTGATAGCAGCCAGTAACACTTTCCAGCATAACAAAGACCTTGCAGGAAGTGTGGGGAGCTCTATTGCATGACAATGCTCCCAACTCACAAATAATTTCCCTTAATTAATTATGCAACCTGACCTCCTTTACTATAATCTTCCTGGCAACTCCACAGCAAAGCTTACTCCAAACAGATGCTTACATGAATCAGTTCCAACACTCAGCTTCTTGAGGTGGGGGGGAAGGGAATTCATAGCCTCTCAGGGTTGCTGGCCCACTATGGCCTCTCCTTAATTAAATATGCAACTTACCCTGAATCAGCTTAATGACATAACCTCTCACTCCACTCGTGTTAGAGAATTAAACCATTAACTCTCATGGGGTATATGGAGATAGACTGGTTTCAATCTGCAAGACCTCCCAGAGGGTCATCACTGGAGGGAAGTGATTATTCTCCTTTATGTGGCACTGCTGAGGCCACATCTGGAGTAGTGTGTCCAGTTCCAGGCCTCTCATTACAGAAAGGATGTGGACGCATTGGAGAGCGTCCAGCAGAGGGCAACAAAAATGATGAGGGGGCTGGAGCACATGACTTATGAGGAGCGGCTGAAGAATTTGGGCTTAGTCTGCAGAAGAGATGCGTGAGGGGGGATTTGATAGCAGCTTTCAACTCCCTGAAGGGAGGTTCCAAAGAGGATGGAGAGAGGCTGTTCTCAGTGGTGATGGATGGCAGAACAAGGAGCAATGGGCTCAAGTTGCAGTGGGGGAGGTCTAAGCTGGATATCAGGAAAAACTGTTTCCCTAGCAGGGTGGGGAAGCACTGGAATGGGTTCCCTAGGGAGGGGGTGGAATCTCCATCCCTAGAGGTTTGTAAGTCCTGACTTGACAAAGCCCTGGCCGGGTTGATTTAGTTGGGATTGGTCCTGCTTTGGGAAGAGGGTTGGACTCGATGACTTCCTGGGATCTCTTCCAGTCCTTGCATTCTATGGGGCACTGCTTTTTACTAAAAGCAGTGTAGATGGAGAAGTAGATGGAGAAGTTTCTGTTCATTTCAGGAGATGTTTTAATTGGCTATAGTCAAAGGACCCCATTCTTTTTTACATCACTTCGCATCATTCTAGCTGAGCAAAGGTTTGTGACTCAACTGCCCCTGGGAATAAGTGGCCCAACCCAGCCAAGGTCCATAGATTTATGGTGGAGCAAATGCCCACAGTGGGATTACATATAATTGGCCACAGTGATGTGATGTTGTCTTACCATAAGTGAGACTCAGGCCCAAAGTTTGAAATCTAACAATTTCACTGAATGTGGACCTGGAATCCAGATCTCTCTGAGGACATAGATGGTTCTCTCTCTAGATTTTCATCTTTCTCATCAACCTACAATGCTTCACATTTTTCCGCTGGGTAATTTAGGAGCAGCAAAATTGCAGATACAGGCCTGACTTTCAAAAGCGATTTATGAGTTGGATTTCCTTGGCTTTGGGGGCCCCCTCTTGAGACCACAACCGCACGCTGCAAATCAGACCTTAAGGCTGTGTCTACACTGGCATGAATTTCCGGAAATGCTTAAAACAGAATAGTTTTCGTTATAAGTACTTCCGGAAAAGGAGCGTTTACATTGGCAGGCTGCTTTTCCGGAAAAGCCCTTTTTCTGGAAAAGCGTCCGTGGCCAATGTAGACGCGCTTTTCCGGAAAAGAGCCCCGAGCGTCATTTTCGCGATCGGGGCTTTTTTTCCGGAAAAGAAATCTGTGCTGTCTACACTGGCCCTTTTCCGGAACAGTGTTCCGGAATAAGGACTTATGCCCGAGCGGGAGCAGAATAGTTTTTCCGGAATAGCGGCTGATTTTGTACAGTAGAGCATCGTTGCTTTTCCAGAAATTCAAGGGCCAGTGTAGACAGCTCGCAGCTTATTCCGGAAAAGCGGCTGATTTTCCGGAATAAGTGGCCCAGTGTAGACACAGCCTAAAGGTGTCTAAAGTTGAGAGTCTGAAAAAGAGGTTCCTAAACTCAGTCGTCACTCTTGAAAATGTAAGTCTACGCTGATACCATGCACTTTTACAGCGCCTTCTATCTGAAACCAATGGGAGCGGAAGAAGCTCAGAAGCTTTGAAAATCATCCTGTGCCGATGTGCCTGTGTGTTTAAACAGAAAATTTCCAAACAAAGTTGTTGTGGTGACTCGGCAGGGAGCGGGGAGGGGAGAGATGCATTTCCCCTTGAGTTTGTACTGAAGCAGTTTGCTCAGATAATCCAATTTGATTGCTTAACTGGAACATTTGGTGGGCATAGTTCAGAAGGGATCAGAAAATACCCACCTTCTAAATATATTAACTCTCAAATACTCGAGGAGGGTGTTTGTAAAATTTAATGAATGTTCATTAATTAATTAGTGCTTTTGGAGCCTTGGATAAAAGGCCATACGACTTATTAACGATTATCCTTTTACTATGAAGAGAGTCAGGGATTCACAGTGGTTGCTTTATTGTCAACATCTCTAATTCCACCCCAGTCCCAACCATTTGATTTCTCAGCCCTCTTCTTTAGGAAACAAATTGCACAGATTGAGTGCTTAGACTAGGAAATATCATCAAGCCGGGAGAACAAAGACCATTATTTGTCCCCCCAAGTAAACAGGAGTAGCAGCAATGTGAAGTCCTCTCCACCAATGCAAATCACTCTTCATACACACCAGGGTTTAGTCTCCAGGTTCATTCGATCCTTGCTGTATCTGTTAACGAGTGTGCTCTCCAGTTATTGATGATTCACACAGTTGTCTGTTAGAAACTGGATCAATGTGACCAAACTCCTTTTCCTAAAGGCCACCAGATGGTAACTGATAGTTTCCACCAAGCAGAATCTGAACCATTGATGTAGGGGAGAAAAGAACAACCACCTCCATTAGCATATGCCAAACTGTCTTCTTTCCTTAGCAAACATCTTAATACTTGGCAGAAACATAGGAGCTGCAATGTTCATGTACCATCTGTTGGTCTCTCTCCCCACTGGTACACTTTCATAGTGTTAACCCAACGTGGAATTCCAAGCATCATTTTGCGCCTGCCTGCAAAGCAGCGTTACATTTGCATTCTAAATTTACATTCCCGCTAAGTGTCTTAAACCATTTGAAAGAATGTTCAGAGGTCCGAAGTGGCTGGTGCTTCTTTCACACCTTTCTGAAGCTAATATCCTCCTTGTTCAAATCTGCAGAGAACTGAATGAAAACGTTGCCAAGTATGTATCACATAGAAATAATCTCCCAATCTCAATGACTGTTTTAAAGAGGAAACATACAACTGACCTTCCTCCCTTCCAATTATAAATAATGTCCATGAAAGAGAAGAGAAGGCAAGGAAATTTGCCACAAGCTGGTGGCAACATGTTTTAAAAACAAGTGATCCTGCGGCCCGTTAGGGTAGGTCTACACTGCAGCGTTATTTTGGAATAACTGACATTATTCCAAAATAACAAAGCACACGTCTACGCTAGAAGCAGTTATTTTGAAATTATGTTGAGCTGGAGGACTTCTTACTTCAACTCCTGTAACCCTCATTTTAGGAGGAATAAGGGAAATCGAAGGAAGTATTCTTCCTTCAACTTCCTGCTGTGTAGACAGCGCCAAAAGCCAAATTAAGCTATTTAGACTTAAGTTACTCAATTGACATAGCTGAAGTTGCATAGCTTAATTTGACTTTAGCCCTGCTGTGCCCTTAGAGACTAACAAAAATATATATAGTATCATGAGCTTTTGTGGGCAAAACTCACTTCTTCAGTTAGGTTTTGCCCATGAAAGCTCATGATTCTATGTATTTTGATTAGTTTCTAAGGGGCCGCAGAACTATTTATTTTGTTGTTGTTGTTTTTTAAGTTACAGACTAACACGGCTACTCCTCTAATAGATTTAAAGGCCATGAACCAAAAGACGTGTATGGTTTAGTCATGTTTCCCCTCATTTTTTTCCAACCAGTTGAAACAGGTACAAGTATTGACCTTTTCTAACTAGACTTGCTAAATCGAACTCCGGAGCATCGATTGAGAATGAAGACATGGCCTTAGATGCTTTATGGAGGTTTTAATGCCAACGTCTGAAGCAGCCAAGCCAGATTATTGGGCTGGATGGACCATGGCGGGGCTCTAGAATGGGAATTCTAATGCCATCAGAGGCTGGCTTTGTGGGGATTTAGACGCACCAATAAGTATTTTCCAATAAGGGTAACAAGTGCCTTTTTAGGGAGGTTATTTCCTATACTGTTGCACTCATGCTAAAGTGGGAGGACTGAGTAGATCAACAGAATTATCTACATCCACAGCTGCCAGCACCAAACAATCTGAAAGCTTTGAGAACTTTGTCTTCCAGCGGATTGGCACATTCCTCTGAGAAGAGAATATCACACAGTCAACAACTTACCTGTAACTAAATCCTATTGCACACACAGCCTGGAGCGAGGCATAGATGCGGTCCTGCCCACACCAATCAATGTTCACATTGTATTTCTAAAAACGTTCCATAGAGACACTCAACAGAACATGGTATGCGAGGACTTTGAGACTGAGGGACCAGAAGTAAAGTTTATACTTTACTTTATAAAGTAAACCCTCCAGAGATGCATTGTGACAGGCTGCTGGCTTAGAAGCCTGAGCCAAAACTCCGTCATACCAGCTCCATCAGGAGAAGTTAATTGGGGCTGTCTGAGTAAGCCCAAGACTAGGGGCCCAGTGGGAACAGCTGCTGGCCTCATTAGACAGGATGCTACACAAGGCTGGTAAGGAAGGAAGTTGGGGGAGGAAAGGAAGGAGCCAAGTGTAAAAGGCTGTGCTCCCCTGCTAGCTGAAGAAGCTAGTGGTCCCTGAAGCTGTAGGTGTAAATAGGGGAATGCAATGCACTAGAGCTCTTTATTGCCAAGTGCAGGAGGCTGATAGGAACAAATGCTCCCATCGGCTTCCCCTGCTCCTGGAAAGAGCAGGAGTACTGGACACTGGCGGGAGCACCCTCTGAGTTTGATTTAGCGAGTCTTAACTAGATCACTAAATCAAACGCCAGAAGATTGATCATGGCAGTGGCGATCTTCCACAGAGTGGAAGATGTTTCATTTATTATTCTGTGCGATGTTTCATTTATTATTCTGTAATAAATATATCCGCTAATCAGTCTGCTTGGACTAGCCCATTTTGACTTTCTCTCTTGAGGGAGCAGCAAAATTGTTCAGAAAGTCCCCATGATGGGTTTTGTCAGCTTCATAAACTCACCCTGTTCTCCTACCCCCACATGCGGCAATGCGAGCAAGACATCTGTGTGCTGCAGGGCAAGGTTCTTTTAGACTGTTCAGGCGCAGGGCCAAGATTTTAGTAAGTGGTAAGTGATTTCCGGTGCCACATTTTTGCTCAACTTGAGATGCCTTAAATGGCCTGAGATCCAGGAAACTGCTCAGCATCTAGTCTCTGCAAATCAAGTTGGTAGGCTTGCAGTACGCACCTACCTTCACCAGGGGTATTTCTTCCTCCTTTTTTGCAGCACTCAGCAACTCACGATCTTGTACAGAGATGAAAAAATAAGGGACATCCCTTGAAATAAAGGGCTGTTGGGAACCCCAAATCACTAATCACTTTTCAAAACCAGGATCCTAGGAACTGCCTGAGCGTTTGGACCTGGGATCCATCCATCCATCCACCCATCCATCCATCCATCCAACAGAAGTCAACATCAGGGCATGTATAAGAAACTCCATCCTCCTATTTCAGAAAGACCCTATGACGGGTTTGTGTCAGCTGCATAATCCTGCTCTGTTCTCCCATCCCTACCTCTGCCCTCGTGCTGCTTCCCAAGGGTTGTAGAGAAACTAACATCCAACACATTTAAAAACTGCTTTAGTAAACGATGGAAACAAATCTCACTTTTAAGGATTGCACTGACCACACAAACACTCCATCTCTGATAAACGAAGACAAAGCAATGCCCAATGACGTGTTACCGCTATAATTCAGCTTTTCCTCACAAGCACTAGCACCCTTGTGAGGGGAATTCGCTCCACGCAAGCCCGGAGCCATATAACATGCACCAGAAGGGGCCAATTAACTTAACATGCTTCAGCTGGAGGGTAGACAGGCCCTGACTAGGCCTCCTGGCAAGGAAGCCTAGGTGTGGGAGGAATCTGGGCTAGGATTAGAAAGCGAGAGCAGATACAGGCCGCAAGTAGGCCAGTAGTCACTTCCTAGGGAGAAAGTGAGTTTCTTTGGGATAAGCAGGCAGTTTAGAGGGAAATCAAGGCCTGGGTTCCTGTCCTAGGCGATGGAGTCTGCCAGGAGGCCAAGAGGAGTGAAATAGCTCCAGGGAACAGAAGAAGTTCTGGTGACCAGGAGGTGGAGAGGTGGGGGTAGGAAAGTGTCCATGGAAACAGCATCTGGGACTGGATGACTAGTCGTGGGGTCACTGGGCTGGAAGCTGGCATTATGGATGGACCCAGGTTCCTGCCCAAGTCCCTAGGAAGCGGTACAGGACTTAGAAGATTGTCTGAGGTGGCCTCTGGTCTTTGCCCCGGCTGGGGGGGATGTGTAATGGCTTGGCTGGAGGACCGAGTCACACAGAGGGAGTGCAGCACAGCCAACCGATGAAAGGGCAATAGTCCATTCCGATGCAACGCTGCAGTGACCAAAGCTCTTTGCAGCCCTCAGCATAAGTGCTGGGAAGCTCTAGGTGCGGTGAGTAATTATCGATGATACAGGGCAGACGACGTGCACTATAATTCGAGAGCCTCCCAACCTTGGCATCACTGTCGGAGCAATATTGAAGAAGAGGAGCATTACAGTGCGTGATGAGTCAGGATTTAGCACTCGGGGCCAAGCCAGCATTCCGGATCCTTGTAATAATGGGGACACCATCCTTAGACGAGAGAACACGTCAGCCTTTTTTAAACTCGTGCCAACAAGCTGCTGTTTTGTGAAGTCATCTTTATGCTGTAGCCAGCTAAGAATCTGCCTCCTGCTTGTTCCACTAGAAATTAGGGCAGCTTCCCACAAGCAGGGAAAGTGTTAGCGGGGGATACTGCTTTTATTTCTGCTCCATGAGAGGGATTTTCCAGTGCGTGGTCCTGCCGTGAGGGCAGGGGACTGGACTCGATGACCTCTCAAGGTCCCTTCCATTTCTAGGATTCTCTGATTCTACTTAGTTGAATAGTGATAGAAATGTAGCTGTATTAGTCTGGTGTAGCTAAAACAAAATACAGGACTATGTAGCACTTTAAAGACTAACAAGATGGTTTATTAGATGATGAGCTTTCGTGGGCCAGACCCACTTCCTCAGATCAAATAGTGGAAGAAAATAGTCACAGCCATATATACAAAGGATACAATTAAAAAAAAAGTGAACACATATGAAAAGGACAAATCACATTTCAGAACAGAAGGGGGATGCCTTGTTAGTCTGAATTTGCAAAAGCGGCGAGGAGTCCTGTGGCACCTTATAGACTAACTGAAGTGTAGGAGCATAAGCAGTCGTGGGCAAAGATGCATGCATCTGACGAAGTGGGTCTTTGCCCACGAAAGCTTATGCTCCTACACTTCAGTTAGTCTATAAGGTGCGAGAGAAGATAGGAATCACAATCTCCTGCTGGACTGGATCTATGCTACTGTTGTGAACATAGCCTTCCTCAGGACAAACTATAGCCTCTTTGTTTCTGGCCAAAATCAGGAACTGCAGAGAGGCACCAAAAATCTAGAAACAACAAAGCGACCCAAACTTTTTCTAAGTACAAAACCCTCCATTATGTGCAATGTGATCTTGAGGCAAAGGGTGAGGTCTCATCTGTAGCCACATTTTGAAAAGTGTAGGCTTCCTTTCTCAAGTTGCAATTAGGAGATATCAAGGGCCGCTTTAGTTTTGCACCTCTGGCTAATGACGCTGCAAGTCAGCCCTGCCATTGGAAGTCCCTAATAGTCTGCTTTGCAGTTTCCAGTCATTTGGAAGATACAGATTCCACATACAAAAAGGAAGGCCAGATATCCACCTTTGAAACAGGTCTCCCGATTCCTACTGAAAAGATGGGAAAATATTCAATCATAGGCTCATAAAATTCTTGAACTGGAAGGGACCTTGAGAAGTCATCAAGTCCAGTCCCCTGCTCTCATGGCAGGACCAAGCACCATCTAGATCATCCCTGACAGGTGTCTGTCTAACCTACTCTTAACTATCACTAATGATGGAGATTCCACAACCTCCCTAGGCAATTTATTCCAATGTTTAACCACCCTGACAGTTAGGAGATTAGAGAAAAAAACAAACTTCCTATCTAAACTCCCTTGCTGCAATTTAATCCCATTGCTTCTTGTCCTATTCTTTTGTAACAACCTTTTAGGATGGTACTAGAAAACTGCAATCATGTCCCCTCTTAGTCTTCTCTTTTCCAAACTAAATAAACCCAATTCCTTCAGCTTTCCAGCATGGCTCATGTTCTCTAGACCTTTAATCATTTTTGTTACTCTTCTCTGGACCTTCTCCAATTTCTCCACATCTTTCTTGAAATGTGGTGCCCAGAACTGGACACAATACTCCAGCTGAGGCCTAATCAGAGTAGAGCAGAAGAATGACTTCTGGTGTCTTGCTCAGAACACTCCTGTTAATGCATCCCAGAATCATGTTTGCTTTTTTTGCAACAGTGTCACACTGTTGACTCCTATTTAGCTTGTGATTCACTACGACCCCAACATCCCTGTCTGCAGTACTCCTTGCTAGACAGTCACTTCCCATTTTATATTCACTCTTGGCTGTCAGGGTATGGGTAATATCCTGAACAAAGCTGCGAGGGAAACAAATTTTCTATCTAGTGAGAGTTTTTCAGATTTCAAATATTTTCCCTATCCAGAATTGACCCCTCACCCAAAGTCAAAATCTTTTTTTTTTTTTTTTTTTTTTTTTTTTTTTTTTTGTAAACTGATAACCTAGAAAAAAAATTCAGATTGCGTCAGCTGAAATGCTTGATTTCAATGTCAATTTTTTAAAAACCCTTTTTAGGTGTCAATTAACTTTGAAACTTTGAAACAAAAAGTAGTTTTGAAACTCCCCTCTCCTGCATTTTTTATTTAGAAACTGTTGACAGAGTGCTGGGAAATATTTTTTTATGAAGTTGTCCAACATTTTTCCGAGTGGGAGATTAATTGAAAACAACATTCTTCCTAGAATGGCTGAGGTGCATCTTCTCTCTGCTCCAGAGGAAACAAGAGTGGACAAGTACATGGTCCCCATTGAGGACGGCAATCCAAGCACCCCAGCAGATGCAATGAGGTGTTACGTACATTCACTTTCTTGCCACCTCCCCTCACATGGGACAGGTCTAATTAGAGAGTAGTACATCAATGATCAACTTACAGAAAAGAGGAGAGGAACACATGCCAGTGGCTTATCATTAGGTATGGGCAAAACTGGGAGTGGTTTTGCTGACATCTCATCTGTCTGGTTTCGAGCGTAACATGCCGCATTTTCCAAGTTGCTTCCATTCACTTGGGTGATGCAAACTGGAGCAATCGTGTTTTCTTTTTGAAGTAATTCTTTCCTGGCTTCATGGATCATCCGAGGGAATCATGCAAAACCTAGAATCGTTGTGTTTTAAAAAAATTGCACTATGAAAAAATCTGGCACCAGGACAGCAGCGTTGTCAACCCCAAGCATTTAAAAGTCATGAGTCAGGCTCCCAAAAATCATGGGCAATGGAAAAATCATGATTTTTTTTCAGCCAAAGATAATACATTTTGAATTGTTTTGTTCTAATGTAAGGCCTTTAGAGTACACTCAGAGCATGTTTTCAGGCATTTCTGAAGCTAGGATTTACTTTTTAAATGTGAGAGCTGCAATTTTCCACCTAATCAAAAGCCTCCCGGAGCAGGTTCTTTACAAAGTATACCAAGCATCACAAGACTTGTGATGGGTTTTCACTGTGGTGTTGCAAAATGGCACGCCACGGGTGCATCTACACTGCAAGCTTACCTCGAAGTAAGCTGCGCAATTTGCTCAGCTTCTTTCAAGGTAATTTCAGAATAGTTTATTTTGAAATTTGGGATTGTGTTCACAGCACCAAAACTTTGAAATAAAGTGCTATTCCGAAGCATCCCTTAGCCCTCATGGAATGTGGTTTACAGGGATGGCGGAATAGCAAGCCCATTACATTTCGATATCCTGAAATAGCTCCGCAGTGTAAACGTAGCCACAGATACCACATATGTTTGTGCAACGGGGTGTTTGTTTACATGGCTAGTTGTGTGTATAAATGGTTGTATGCGTGTGCAAATATTTGATTAGCAGGTGAAGTTGTGACGTAAGTTAGGCACGTGGAATTGCCTTCTAATTCTCAGCTGTGGAATGTATTTACGTGTTGGCTTTCCTAATTTCTGACATATTCTGCAAATATGCAATGTACGGTTGTGGTGGCTTTATTTGTACAAATAAGAAGATATCGGATTGAGTCCCCTTGTGCAACATGGAAAGAGGACTAGGTAGCACAGGCAATGAGGCTGCTGGGAAGTGTGAGAATGAGATCTGCTTCATATACAGGGGATTGCCATGAAAAACAAAAAAGCACGGACAAAAGCCCCACCTCCTTAGCACAGGAACATCGCACCTTTAGGAAAGGCTGGGGTTCCAGTCCCGATGCATGACTTGAATACACTAAATTCTATTTCAGGACCAAGACTGCTGTCACACGAACTACCTTGATATTCTCCTCCTTTTATGAACATGGACTGGCTTGGTCCCAGTCACAATTCATTTATCTTTCCCCCTTTTGCTCATGATGTTTTGGGGGTATTTGTCCTTATTGTGTGGACATACTCTATTACTTGGCCCATCCTTAATTAGATATTCACACAAGCTCTCGCTGTGATTTTGAAAAGCGAGATTTTCCCATGACCTTACCTGCTCTCTTTGGGCTTGTCTCTGAATACAGACAGCACACCCCAGTCTGCACAAGGAAATAATGTAGTTCTTGGCAGGACATTTATGTTTTTTCTCAGGGATGGGTCTTTTTAAGTGAATGGTTCAGTGTGGAAAACGTCTGAACTCAAAATATTGCAATGGGGCCCCTGGGGATGTAACTTACTGAGCTTAGGGCTACATGGATAAACTCTAAGATGTAAGTAAGTAACCGTGCTGCTTACAGTGACTTGAGGTGACTCATATAAATTGCCTGTTGCTATTCCACCTGCCCCGTTATCTGTCTACTAGTCAGTCTTTTATTCGATTGTGAGCTCAGTCATGCTACGGTGTCTCTTATTATTAAGACATGACATTACTGTATCTCAGTTCTTCATAAAGGAGCTGATAGAGGAGGTATCGGAGCCTTTAGCAAGTAATTAAGGAATTCATCTGCAAACATCTGGAAGATAAGGTGATAGGTAACAGCCAGCATGGATTTGTAAAGAACAAATCATGTCAAACCAAACTGATAGCTTTCTTTGATAGGCTATCAAGCCTTGTGGATAAGGGAGAAGCAGTAGACATGGTATACCTAGACTTTAGTAAGGCATTTGACATGGTCTCGCATGTCCTTTTTGTCAATAAACTAGGGAAATACAACCTAGAAGGGGCTACTATAAGGTGGGTGCATAACTGGCTGAATAACCGTTCTCAGAGAGTAGTCATTAATGATTCATATTCACGCTGGAGGGGCATAACAAGTAGAGTTCCTCAGGGGTCTGTTTTTGGACTGGTTCTTTTCAATATCTTCATCAACGATTTAGATGATGGCATAGAGAGTACGCTTATTAAGTTTGCAGATTATTCCAAGCTGGGAGGGGTTGCAAGTGCGTTGGAGGACAGGGTCATAATTCAAAATGATCTGGACAAACTGGAGAAATGGTTTGAGGTAAACAGGTTGAAGTTTAATAAGGACAAATGGAAAGTACTCCACTTAGGAAAGAACAATCCATGTCACACATACAGAATGGGAAGTGACTGTCTAGGAAGGAGCACCGCAGAAAAGAATCTAGGGGTCATAATGGACCACAAGTTAAATATGAGTCAAGAGTGTGACACTGGTGCAAAAAAAGCAAACATGATTCTGGGAGGCATTAACAGGAGTGTTGCGAGCAAGTCACCAGATGTCATTCTTCTGCTCTACTCTGCACTGATCAGGCCTCAACTAGAGTATTATATCCAGTTCTGGGCACCATATTTCAAGAAAGATATGGAGAAACTGGAGAAAGTCCAGAGAAGACCAACAATAATTATTCAAGGTCTAGGAAACATGAGCTTTGAGGGAAGTCAGAAAGAATGGGGCTTATTTAGTTTGGAAAAGGGAAGACTGAGAGGGGACATGATAGCAATTTTCAAGTATCTAAAAGGGTGTTACAAGGAAGAGAGAGAAAAATTGTTCTCTTTGGCCTCTGAGGATAGGACAAGAAGCAATGGGCTTAAATTGCAGCAAGGGAGCTTTAGGTTGGACATTAGGAAAAGCTTCCTATCAGAGGGTATGTCTACACTAGCCACCCTAGTTTGAACTAGGGTGGCTAATGTAGTCATTCGAACTTGCAAATTAAGCCTGGGATTAAAATATCCCGGGCTTTATTTGCATGTTCCCGGGCGCCGCCATTTTTAAATGCCCAGTAGTTCGAACTTCCTGCTTGTGGCTACACATGGCACGGGCTAGGTAGTTCGAACTAAAGCCCCTAATTCGGACTACTTTATTTCGGTGTCATTCTTCCTGCACTGTCACAGTGGATGCTCAGCATTTTCTTAGGTTTCACATGTGTTGCTTCTTGGTCCTTGTGACCTGTTAGCACTCAAAATATAGGTATGCCATTTCTTCTAGCTATGAAGTATACCAGAATCCTCAAGTTTTGGACATATTTTATAGAACCTTCATCTGAAACCTGTTTTTGTCCATAATGTTCCTTGCTGTTCCTTCTTAAGTTCTCTCTTAGCCAAACTTCTGAAGTCCTTTATACTCAGAGGGTTCTTTATATCAGCATCCTCATTTTGTAAGGCATTTTCTTTTGCTGCATTATTGGCCATTTCAAATGCTTTACTAAAGTCTAGGTATACCACATCTACCGCTTCCCCCCTTATCCACAGACATGTTTTTCTATCAAATAAAGCTATCAGATTGGTTTGACATGATTAGTTCTTGACAAATCCATGCTGGCTGTTACCTATCACTTATTATCTTCCAGATGTTTGCAGATATATTCCTTAATTATTTGCTCCATTATCTGTCCTGGCACAGAAGTTAAACTGACTGGTTTGTAGTTTCCTGGATTGTTCTTATTTCCCTTTTTATAGATGGGAACTATATTTGCCCTTTTCCAGTCTTCTGGAATCTCTCTTCTGTCGTCCATGACTTTTCAAAGATGATAGCTAATGGCTCAGATACATCCTCTACCAGCTCCTTGAGTATTCTAGGATGCACTTCATCAGGCCCTTGTGAATTCTCTAAGTAAATTTTAACTTGTTCTTTTCCTATTTTATCTTCTAAACCTACCCCATTTCCACTATCATTCACTATGTTAGACATTCCTTCCTCATCAGATTTCTTGGTGAAGACCGAAAAAAAGAACTTATTAAGCGCCTCTCCCATTTCCAAGTTTCCTGTTATCATTTCTCCCTCCTCACTGAGCAATGGGCCCATCCTGTCCTTGGTCTTCCTCTTGCTTCTAAAATATATCTGTAGAATATTTTCTTGTTACCCTTTATGTCTCTAGCTAGACTGAGCTTGTTTTGTGCCTTCTCTTTTCTATTTTTGCCCCTACATACTATACTATTTGCTTATATTCATCCTTTGTAATTTTACCCAATTTCCACTTTTTATACAACTCCTTTTTGATTTTTAGATCATGTAAGATCTCCTGGTAAAGTCAAGGTGGTCTCTTGCCATACTTTCTATCTTTCCTATGCAGGGGAATAGTTTAGTCTTGGGCTCTTCATAATGTCCCTTTGAAAAACTGCCACCTGTCTTCAAGTGTTTTTCCTCTTAGTCTTGCTTCCCATGGGAACTTACCTACCAGCTCTCTGAGTTTATTAAAATCTGCCTTCCTGAAATCCATTGTTTCTATTTTGCTGTTCTCCCTTCTACCATTCCTTAGAATCATGAACTCTATGTTGAGGTTGCGATCCAGAGCTAGAGCCAAACCAGTTGTTCCCCATTCTGTAGCTGAGCACTTGTTTTTCTTCCCTAAGTGCACCACCATCCATTTGTGTCAAGTTTTATTATGTTGTCCACAGCTGAGTTCTCCCATTTGTGATGATCCCTTTGAAAGCTTAGTTCTGTCCTCCAAAGTGTTTGCAATTTGTCCCCCATTTTGTGGTATCTGAATATTGTATCACTGTGTTCTCTAGTCCTCCATAAACTCACAAGTGACCTTATAAACACCATGTAGTTAATAGAGATTAAAATATGAAGAAGAGTAACAAGTGATACACTTGCTGGATGTACTCTGCATGGGTACCATAGCATTACTAAAGATGTTCAATAACTCCAGACCCAGAAAGGATCCCTGCAGAACCCCTGTTGAGACCCGCTTCCAATTTGACATCCTTTGATTAATAGTTGTTTAACTAATTATATATCCAATTCATTCTTGCTAGCCAAGGTAACACTAGGATTATAAATGTGGCAGCATAGCCCCCTGGAGTCTATGGGTATGTATTCCGGTTGCTAGCCTATGCTGAAAGCATATGCCATGTCTTCCCTACTATGGTTAACCTTAGTGCACTCACCTTTCACTTGCAGTGATTTCAGAGGGAGTTAGATTCTTGAGTGCCGGAGTCCCATTGTCTTTAATAGAATCACAACCAATAATACTTAGAAACCTCAGTGATCGATTTTTAAAGGCAATTTAGGTGTCTAAAAAGGCCGATAAACACTAACTGGGATTTTCAAAAGCACATGGGTGCTAACTCCCATTGGTCTCAAGGGGAGCTAAGTGCTTACCCTATCTAGGTGCTTTAGAAAGCCCCACCAGTTATCTGTCTGCATCTTTAAGTGCCTACATACCTATTCTTAAGTCACTTTTGAAAATGGGACTTAAATTTGGCTACTTTTGAAAGAGACTTACCTGTAGCGCTATAAAGATACAGTGTGGCTAATCGGTGGAAAATGAGTATTGGAGTAGTTGTTAAACAGTTATGTGACCACCAGGGGCCGCCTGTCCACATAGGCGAACTAGGCGGTCGCCTAGAGCACCAAGTTAAATGGGGCACCAAATGGTGGTGCAATATCATTGAAGGGTTTGGAGGTGGGGGCGCCGATTGCATTGTTCGCCTAGGGCGCCAGCTGCTGGCAGCTAGTCTAGGGCTGCCCCTGGTGACCACATGCTCAAAGGTCGTGGCTCGGGGTCTCTTCTCATTTATACCAGGTTTATACTGGCATAGCTCTCTTTCCTTCAGTGCAGTTGCTTCTGGTTTTCACCAATAGAAGGGTTAGCCTGTACTGGGAACTTACATCCGTGTAGCTGTGCCTCCAAGGGGTGTGAAAAATCCACATCCCTGAGAAAGGTAGCTATGCCAACTTAACTTCAGTGTAGCCAGGGTTGGGTTGCCAGAAGATTTGCAATGGCCTATCTACCTTTTGGGAAGGTGGATTAACTATAGTGACGGGAGACATTCTTCCATCACTGTAGTGAGTGTGTACACTGAAGCTCTACAGCGACCCAGGTATAGTGTTTTCAGTGTAGACATATCATTTCATATGTGCTGCCTTAGGCGTATACTCGGTATCTCATGGCAGGACAAGATCCCCAATAGCGCAGTGCTTGAGAGGGCAGGCACTGTCTCCATGTTCACCTTTCTCAAACAGAGGTGTATACACTGGCTTGGCCATGTCTCACATATATTGGATGGCCAAATACCGAAGGACCTTCTCTTTGGTGAACTGGCGTCTGGAAAGAGGCCGAAAGGGCGACCTAAATTGCGCTATAAGGACACGTGCAAGCGTGACCTCATCACGCGCGCTATCAGTGCGAACACCTGGCATTCGCTCGCCTTAGACAAGTATGCCTGGAAACAGGGAGTGAAGGAAGCTCTTGCTATGTATGAAACTACCTTGGTGAAGGAAGCAGAAGACAAGAGAGCCCTCAGGAAGATCCGTGCCCGTGATACCAGAGCGACATCTGCCTACTGCTGCTCACAGTGCGGAAAGGACTGCCATTCCCGGATTGGATTGCACAGCCACAGAAGACGCTGCTCGAATTAGTCCAACGGGGGCGCAAACCCATGATTCTTCAGGATCAAAGGATGCCTACGATTTATCTTAAATCAGATTAGAATTAGCCCCATTACAATACATAAGCACCAGGGGGCAGTATGCACACACACCAACAAAGTATATGGGCAAATGAGACCTTCTCTGGTAAATGTCTAACATGCTATCCTGGATGAGAAGTTGAATGAGGGCATGAATTTTTGGCACAGGGAGGGAAAACTGAAGCACCACAAGTCTGGCTCTAGGGTGTCATTACTGCAGGGTGGGGATAAATGTTTTTTGGGGGCTCCTGGATGTTGCTATTTTTTAAAAAAAAAGCACTTTCCAGGGTTCAGAGAAAGTTCAGGTTTCTTTAGACCCCAGGAAAATCTTGTATTTTAAGAGATTTAAAAGAAAAATGTGCATAGTGTGTCTGGTGTGGGTTTTTGTTTTTTTGTTTTTTTTTGTTTTTTGCTGTGATTCCTACTGCAAGACCAAAAACTTTCCTATTTGTCACCACAAAAACAATAAGGAGTCCCGTAGCACCTTCAAGACTAATACATTTATTTGGGCATTAGCTTTTGTGGGTAAAAACCACTTTGTCAGATGCATGGTGTGACTAGCACCAATGCTCAATAAAGATCCTGTAGGAGTTTGTCTCTGTCTGTGGGATTGGAGTAAATCTGGTTGTTTCTTAGGGCCTGGCTGTCGACAATGGATCTTGAGGTGTGTCCTGAACAGAAGCCAGAGGCCTGTAGGTAAGACTATCAGTCAGCAGGTTTCTGGTATAGGAAGGTGTTTATGTGGCCATCATTGGACACTGCAGAGTCCAGGATGTGGATCTCTTGTGGTCCAGGCTCAGGTTGATGATGGGGTGGAAACTGTTGAAATCCCAGGGGAATTCTTCAAGGCTCTCCTTCCCGTGGGTCCATAGGATGAAAATGTTGTCAATGTAGCAGGAAGTGGTAGGGGATGAGAGCTGGGGAAAGGTCATTCTAAGCCAGCCATAAAAAACGTTGGCATTTTGTGGGGCCATGCGGGTGCCCAGAGTTGTGCTGCTAACTTGAAGGCATAAATTGTCCCCAAATCTGAAATGGTTGTGGATGAGGACAAAGTCACAGAGCTCAGCCACCAGGTGAGCTGTGGAGTCATCGGGGATGGTGCTCCTGACAGCGTGTCATCCATTCTCATGTGCAATGTTGGTGTAGAGAGCTGCTACATCCATGCTGGTCAGGATGGTGTTTTCAGGAAGATCACTGATGCACTGTAGTTTCCTCAGGAATTCAGCAGTGTCTTGAAGGTTGCTAGGTGTGCTGGTAGCACAGGGTCCGAGGAGAGAGTCCATATACCCTGCTGCAAGTGTGTCAGTGCCTGAGATGATGGAGCATCCAGGATTTCCAGGTATATGAATCTTGGGGAGCAGATAGAATACTTCCACTCGGGGCTCGGGATGGGTTTGTGTAGATTCGGCCCCGTGCTATTGCAGGGAGTTTCTTTAGCTGATGGTAAAGTTTCTTTTGATATTCCTCAGTGGATTCAAAGGAGAGTGGCCTGTGGAATGTGGTGTTGGAGAGTTGTTTAGCATCCTCCTGTTCATAATCTGACCTATTCACGATGACTCCAGCACCCCCTTTGTCACTCTCTTTGATTACAGGGGCAGAGTTGTATTTTGAGGCTGTGGATAGTGTTGCGTTCTGCACGGCTGAGGTTATGGGGCACGTGATGTTGTTCGTTCACAGTTGCAGCCTGCGCACGTCTGCGGAAGCACTGTGTGTAGAAGTCCGGGCTGTCATTTCAACCATCAGGAGGAGTCCACAAGAAAACTTCTTTTTGTAGTGTCGGTGGGTCAGTGCATTGTTCAAGGGAGTGCTCCTTGAGTCAGAGACGGCAAAAATAGGCTTCCAGACCACTGCAGAACTGTATCGTTTGCATGGGGATAGTGGGGCAGAAAGAGAGTCCCCGAAATTGGACAGATTCCTCTGCTGGGTTAAGTGTGTGGTTGGATAGGTTAACAGTGTTGTTGGGTGAGTTAAAGGAACCACTGCTGTAGCCCCCCTGTGGCATGTAGGAGTTGAGAGACTTTGTCCTTTTTCTTTAGTACAGAAGTAAAATATGCATTGTAAATGGCTTGTCTTCTTTCTGTAAAGGCCAGCCATGTGGAAATGTATGTGGAAGGTTGGGTTTTTTATGAGCATCTCCAGTTTTGAGAGCTCATTCTTGATCTTCTTCTGGTTGCTGTACAGGATGCTGATTTAGGTGGTTCCTCAGTTTCTTTGGGAGTGTGTGGCACAATCTCTCACTAGAGTTGGTGTAAAAGTGGTAGCCCTATGAGCCTGTAACTTAGAAAAATGACCAGTGGTCCTGTAGCACTATAGAGACTGACAAAGATAGAGTGTCATGAGCTTTTGTGTGCGGAACCACGTCTACATAGTTTGTGTAGTATGTTGATTGTAACGGACTTTTCACCTTCAGTCCATTGTCTATCCATTTGCATCTGGAGAGGAAGATGATGTCTGTCTGTATCCGAGTGAGTTTGTTCATGAAGTTGATGGGTTTCCACTGCATGTGGCTAACTTCAGTGTGTTGCATGGTGACAAGTCTCAGAGGGATAGGCGTCTCAGTTTGTATCTGCAAAAGCAACAGGGAGGCCTGTGGCATCTAAGAGACTTACAGATATATTTGGGCATAAGCTTTCGTGAGTAGAACCCACTTTGTCAGATGCATGGAGTGGCAGTCACCTCCTCCTTGTTTTTGCAGATTCAGACTAATTCAGGCCTGTCTGTCGCTGTTCCACTGCTTCACAGTGAGGAACTTTTAACATATTTTGGCCTTCCCTGACCACAGTTTGGGGACCCTGGAAGATCATTTGGAGGGGAAATATCCCCTTTGCCGTTCTCCCCAGCCTGCATCATGCACTAAGAACAGTTGCAACAGGGAAGAGCCTTTAGCCTGCATACTGTAATCATCATCCTGATTTGCATGACTTAAATACTTCCTGGGATGTGTCATCATCTGTACTGTGAGAATGCCTGTCCAGCCCCTGCAATACATCCACCTGCCCTAATGCTTTGCTGTGAAAGCGGGGGCTGTTTTACCCAGTAGTTATGGTAGTTTGAACAATGTGGGGGTTTCCCTCTCGAGGCTTGTTTACTTGACCAAGAATCTCAGCCTTTATTTCCTGAATACCTGTCGGCTTCCGAACCTGCCTCCCGCCTGCTCTCTGTCTCATGCATCCTGTTTGGAGAGGACTCTTATGCTGCCTCTAGTTGGTCCCAGACGGTGCTTCCATATAGGTGCCCACCTGACTTTTGCAGTGTATTACGCCCATGTTGTGGCTGCACCCAGCCAAAGCTTTTCTCATCCAATGCTCTTGTGCATTCCACCTCTGATTCCATTGTTACTGGAATGCTGGGGACAGCTGTCTGAGCTGTGGGCTTTTTGAAGTTTCCTTAGAACCAGCCTCTTCCTTCCCCTAGCCCATTTGCTTATCCAAATCCAAATTTTGATGGGTGCCTGGAAGCTAGTTGTGAGATATGACGAAGGAACGCGTCGGAAATGTCAAATTTCAGTTGTGATTGTCTGCAGCCATCTGGGGGAGCTACATGCGGCTGGGTACTTGAGCGGAGCATTTGTCTGTTCTGCATGTGCAAATACACCTTTGCGAGAATAATATGGCTCCTCCGGTGCAGGCAGTGGATGTGCATGCAGAATCAAAGGCTGCTGTTTAGAGTAATCAGCTTTTGTAAACTGCTAGTCCAAAAGGAGTGCAGGGAAACAGGTCTCAAGCAAGTCAGTAACCAAAACCATGGTCTATCAGCAATGATGGAGCAGAATGGGATGCAGGCATTTGTAACTACTCTGTCTCCTAAAGCAAGAGGCTTCTTATAAAAGCGGTTTCTTTGTTGGGATGATTTCTGAGTTCTTAATCACTCAGTTCTCCAGAACTCCACTCAACTCCAAATGCCTCACGGAAGACTTTGTATTGGCACATAATCAAATACACTTCAATGGATCAAGCTTAGGTGTAGGGAGTGGGTACCCATCCCGCATACATGCAGCTGCAAGTTTATCACTTGTTGTTCTTAATATTTTAATCTCCATTAACTACATGGTATTTACAAGGCCACTTGTGAGATTATGTCTTGTCCCCTTGTTAACCACTGTTTCCTACTTCTGTTTTCTTTCATTATTCAAGTAAGGCTACAATTGCAGTTGGTCGTCCCTCCCCCTTTTTTTTGTACAGCAGTCTTTTTTTAATTATTATTTTAGACTTTTGTTTGCTTGTTTTTAGGCTTATTACTTAATGCTGCATTTTTTGGGACTGCAGTGGTGGTTACTAATTGTACAATTATTAAAAACAAACTTAATTAGAAGATGGAGGCTTACTCCCTCTCCAGGGTTAATTGTTTTTGCAGTGGGGTGTCTGCTTTATTATTTTGTTTGGGTAGATGTTGTTTGATGGGCACTAACTGTTTTAAAGTGTGTTCTATTAACTCCTGGCTTGGTTATTTTATTTTTTTGAACCGATTGAATTCCAAATGTGGTAATGCATCCATTATGTACAATACCCTGGAACACATGCTTATTTTATATTTATGGATAGTTTGTGTTTATTATTACTAATAAAGGGCTCAGAGGTTCTGGCTGTTAAGATTCAGGCTTAAGGAAGGCATAGGAGACCCAAACTTTTAAAGAATTTTTTTCACCATTCTAACTTTGCCTTTATTTTAATGACATTATAGAAGAAAACCTGGATATCATGTTTGTATTTATCAAGGCAGGAGATATAAGTGTGAACCAACTCATAGACAAATTAAAGTAACATGTTGGGGTTCAAACTAGAAGTGGTCCCTTTTAACTACTGCACAATGCTTGCCTTTCCCAGTACAGTATAGGAGTTTTTATTTTACCAACGTCTTAGCATTTGGCCCATGCTGTATGGTTTGGAGGCTGTTCCCTGTTTCCCAAGAGTGAACAGACAGGCAGGCGGCTTTGCCTTTATGACACGACACCTGCATGTATCAGTGTCTCCCCAAGGGCAAGCAGCAGGACAATTTGTGGCTTTTCAGATCTGGCTCTGTCTTGCAATCGTATCTGAGAAGGGAAAACAAATTTTGTTTCACACTCTGTGGACTGCAGAGTTTTTACAATTCACTTTATGGGGCTTAACCTTTGGGTAACTTCTGTACTAGCTGGTATTACTTTGTTACCTTTTTAAACTATTCTGTGGTGCTAAAAGATGGTACTTTTGTGTTTGCTTGTTTTTGTTTTGTTTTTCCTGCTCCTCTTTACTTAAGGCCACTTTTATTTTGGACAACATGTATTCCACACGTGCTACCCATGTTATTGTTAGAATACTTTGATTTAATGTTTATACTTCTAAGAAAGCAGTTATAACAATATGCCTATTTATATAGTTAATGAGTCTTCATGAATGAGTCTGTGGTTTTATTCATTCAGTGGATGCAGTCCTATTGCTGCTGTTCTTTGTTGCAAGGCTTGCTTATGTTCTCACAGCATCTTTGTGTTCGCTTGGTCTCAGAATAAGTCTCATTTCAAGTTTTCATTGTATACAAGTACTGTAAGTGTCTGAAGGTGAGATCCATCCCTGTGCCAAGGCCTAAGCACAGTTTAAGTCCAATTTACATTCTCAAAATAGGGCTTAAGTGAGATTTAAGTGGTCTCACTTAAGTTACACAGTTACATAGATACATGATCTATACCAGTGTTTCTAATCCTTTTTTTTTATAAAGTACCCCTTTAAAAAAAATTGTAAGTACCCCTAGTACCTACAGTTTTCAGACACACAATTTGTTCCCCTATCATTGCAACACATTTGTTTAAACAACTTAATCATAGCTGGGCAGGCGATAAAAATTGTGGGTGTAAAAAGTACAAACATAATAAAGTGCTGTAAAACTTAGAACAAAAATTCAGGTTTTCTCCAAATTTCAGTTGTGTTGATGTATCCTCCAGACTTCTCTCAAGTACCACTGATTTATACGTTATTAAGAGAGAGACTCCTCCAGCTTCTAACTTTGGACCCTGTATCCATCCCGGGATGGGTTTCAACATTTAAGGGGGGGGGATACTGTTCAGCTCTGAGATTTTATTTTGATCCAGTAGAGCAAAAGGAGCCATTTGTGAAATCCAGAGCTAGATTTGGATTTGAAACCCCCGCAAAGCTTGGAGGCCTTTGGATCCAGCTCTCTGGTTTGGCATAATCTTCGGAATGTATTGAAATAGCGCCCTGACATTCCAGGTGCTGGCTTGATTTCCAGAAATCAAATATTTGCCTATGGGCTTGTCTCCATTGTGCCACAATGTGGACTTGTACGCTGGGGTCATGAGAGCTCTCAGAGGTGTGGTGTGCTAGCTGCTCTGGGTAGACGCTGGTTGCCCATTCTAAACTATCCCTAATGCATGTCAGTTTGGTCCTGCTTTGAAATGGAAATACATCAGTGTGAGCTAGGTTCCTTTTTAGAGTGCATCAGGCGGGTCTTCACTGGCCTGTTAGAATGCTCGACCATTCCTCCCGCTGTAGTTTGCATGGCGGTGCCCAGCAGACAAGGCTTCAGTCCGCGTAACTCTGTAGCTTGGTCACACTAACAGCAGCTGAACTGCCCAA